>NW_011332988.1:190658-194743 GCF_000735185.1 Notothenia coriiceps
CACACACACACCCCACGACACACACTCACACACACACCCACTCTGCTCTCCCTGTGGGTCTAAATTACCTCGTACCGGTCCAGAAACGTGAGGATTTGGCAAAGTGTCCCAAGCACGTCCAACAAACTAGGAACGCAAGTCTTTACTCGTAGTAAGTGTGTAAAAGAGAACATACCGAACTCCTTTCACTTCACGTCACGCCTTACCAATCTTTGTCTCGGGTAATTTGCACACCTATTCCCTACCTTAGGAGACTTCAAATACTTACTTATTTCCTACTCCGTGTGACTGGAATGGAGTGGTAGTTTGCGACCTAACGCGCATTTGCCGTGTGTCTGGTGTTCGCCCTAGCGGATTATTACTTGGACGCGTGTTCCAATTAGACAGAGGTTAAACATCTTGATTATCCTAGCGTGTAAAGGTTTTGTTTTTGACCCTTCCAATTGAGAACTCAAATAATGTATAAAATACTTTCAAACTCGACTAACCCCTTCAAATAATAAGTTATGACGGCCAAAGGAACAACACAAGATTGCAAAGTAACGCAAAACAACAGATGTATTACGAATTTCCCCCGGGGAACACATCGACGCTACAAGTCCACATATGTCGTACGATCAACAGAGATGACAATTTTCAGGAGAGGACGACTACAACGTCCACATATAGTCTAATCACAGAGATCGAATTTCTCAGGAGGGACCGCGACTAACAAAGTCGCACATATAGTCCGATCTCACGCAGAGATGAAGAATTCTCAGCGAGAGGAAGACTACAGTCCACATATAGTCATTACATTCACAGAGATGGGGAAATTTTCTCAGGAGAGGACGACTACAAGTCGCACTCTTCTATAGCTTCCATACATCACGGGATCAAAAATTTCTCAGGCAGAGGGGACGACTACAGCCACACTCTACGTTCATACGATCCAGAGTGGAGAATTTTCTCAGAGAGGACGCGACTACGAAGTCGCACATGTCATTATTAGTCATCGATCACGGCGTTGAAATTTCTCAGGAGGAGGACGGACTCAGGTCCTCACACTATGGTCATACCATGCACGCAGATCGAACAATTTCTCAGGAGAGGGACGACTACAAGTCCAACATATACGGTCACACGATCACAGAGTATGAATTTCTCAGCGAGAGGACGCTACCAAGTCCACATGTGAGTCTATACTTCAGCAGGATGAGAATTTCTAGGCGAGAGGACGACTACAAGCACATATAGCTCATACATCACAGAGGATGAAGAATTTCTCGGAGGCAGGACGACTACAAGTCCACATATAGTCGATACATCACAAAGTGTACAGAGGGTAGACCGAATTACAAGGTTTTCTCGAGAATAACGAAGAGCATGCGGACACGACGTCCGTGGCAGTGAAAAGTGGGAGACGACTTTTGGTCTCGGGTCAGACGGACTAACCAGATCGACGGGCAGAGGACAACGCTACCACGTTGCGATAATAGTCGTGTGATTTGTCCATTTGCCCATTTCCGTATCCGTCCATGCAGAAATTTCACGATAAGCGTGGCGTAGTATGAGACAACAGCAACCGTTTTTTGACCAAGTTTCTCGCAAGGACATCTATACTGGCTCTATGGGTATCAACGCATAAAACCGTAACTCAGTCCGTATGTAGGTCTGCGAGTCGAAGAAGTTTTGGGTAACTTATTTACAGGACGTCTTCTGCAAGCTGTTCTACGACACGCGCGTAAGCGCATATCGCTGCCGTCGGGAGGGGTAGACAAGGACTAATGTAGTCGTCGAACACATGTAGCACATGCGATAAGAGAATTACTGCGTTAGGGTTGCGGTCTCGTAGGCAGAAACCCTTCAGTTGAGCGGGTACAAGATGAAACTGTATTTGCTAATTACTCCTGATTTGTCGTACCGAGTTGTGTCCTTGTCGTAAGGGTTCAGAGTATCACCTTCAGGCCCACATCTTCCGATCAATCTTCACTATCGTGACAACTCCCTGCTTAATTCGATTTACTTAGCATCGGGTTGACCGATACACTTGGACTTAATGACCAACTTACGGACGGTCCCGCTTTTCCTCATTACTGGGTTTCTACCCAAACAATCGGAAACTACAAACTTGGAAGGGAATTTTACTATTTAGTCAATTTGCGGAACCACCTACAGCAGTCCCCGAAGTGATCGGACGCCATGTACGATTGTAGACCGGACTTTGTGGAGGTATGCAGCTGAGGAAACAAAATGCACTACGGTGTCGTAGACTTCGTAGTGGCTTACATTGCTGGAGCGCGAAGAGAACGATGACGAGGTTTCAGTAACATGCACGTATCCGATTGCGGGCCAGGATGTGATGTCCGTAGCTTTTACACAAGTTGCGAAGCCGGGTTAAGTGGACTTACCCGCGACTGGCATCTTCTAAACATTTGGAAGCCGGCTTGACGGTAACACCGCCTCGTACCGTGCGGCAACCGTCGTAGTGCTCCACACACACACACACACACACACACACACACACACACACACACACACACACACACACACACACACACACACGCATGGGGGATATGTTCGAGCCTTTTAATTAAAACAGGAAACTTTTAAGGGCCTTGCTCTTCTGAATTGAATTTAGACCCCAGGTAATGACTGTGAGAAATACTCACTTATAACCCACTTCTGGATCAATTACTGCTGCAGTATCCCTTAAGGAAATAAATAGTAATATATAAGGGTGTTTAAAATGGAGTGCAGTTTGGCAGAGTTTGGTCGCTACTTTGTTCAGATGATAATCAGAAACAGGTTTATTACCAGGTAGGTTGACACGTACGAGGCATTTGACATACATAAAAGTGAAACTAAAATTAAAAACCCAGATCGAAAACTATAATTACATAAAAATATATAGCAGTATTTACATAGAAATCAGCAGCAGGAAACCAATGGACTACTTACTAGCCCGAGTAGGGAATGAGTCTTTATCTCAAGTGAAGGAGTTCAAGAATGTCGGGGTCTTGATCTCGAGAAAGGAGATGATGGGAACTTAAGATGGCCTGGAGAATCGGAGCAGCAGGTTAACGTTCAAGATCTTGATAGAAAATAAAATGTTGATCGCTGTCATAGTTCTATTTTGATATTTGTATGCCCATGACAGCCAAGGCCAAAGGTGTTATTCTGTCCAACACCTGAAGGTATCTCTTAGGTATTTGGCACAAACTCTCACTTGGACTCAAGGATAAACTGATTTGTTTTTGGGGTTTAAATGTCTCAGTAAACTCATATACGTCCCAGTCTTTTGAGTGTGGTATCTCATGAGTCCATTAAGGTGATTTCTCCAAATTTGGCACAAACGAACACTTGGACCCATGCTGATTGGATTTTGTTGGAAAGGGCAAATGTCTTGGAACTTGTCAAATACGTTCTTCTACATAACTCAAAATTGCAGACACTAATAATGACAATTAAACACAAAGCGAGCAGTACTTAACATCAGCACGAGTGTACATGTAACCAACAAGATCCTGTACGAGGGAATACCAAGGGTGAGCGAGAAAATTGCAGCCAGGAGATTCCCTCGTACAGGATCTTGTTGGTTACATGTACACTCGTGCTGATGTTAAGTACTGCTCGCTTTNCTGTCGGAGAGCAGGCTGATGTCGTCCGCATAGTCCTGGTCTGTCAGGACTACTGTGGGGTGTCGTCTCGACCTCCTTGGTGTTAGAGTGAAGCCAAGATCCTGCTCTCGTCCACTGATGGCCTTCCTGAGCGCGTAATCCAGGACCATGATGAAGAGGAAGGGGGCTATGGTGTCCCCTTGCATTACCCCAGCGAGGGTGTCAAACTCCTCGCTGTTGCCATCTGAGGTCACCACCCTGGCCCTTGTTCCTGCGTACATGGTCTCTATTGCCCGGAGTAGATTGGGAAGGACACCGTAGGCCTCAAGGATCTTCACCATTGTGCTTCTGTGGATCGAGTCAAATGCCTTTTTGAAGTCGATAAAGCACAGTACAGCAGTCAGGTTATCCTTTTTCACCTCCTCGATCATTCTCCTTAGCGCCAAGATCTGGGCTGCGGTGGTTCTCCCCTCTCGAAAGCCATTC
>NW_011332988.1:194776-231960 GCF_000735185.1 Notothenia coriiceps
GAGTTAGAGTGTGCCAAGAGTGGCCTTAGGCTAAACGCCAAGAAAAACTGAGGTTATCACCTATAACATCTTACCGGAACATCCACCTCTGACAACAACAGAAGGCACTGTGCTTAAAGAAGTCAAGGACTTCAAGTACCTGGGCTCATGGGTCAACTCAACCGAGCATTGAGCAGATCTTAAGGTAAGGAAGGCACTTGCATGGAGGGCCCTGAACGGCATGACCAGTGTATGGAACTCCAACCTCCCCCGTCAAATCAAACTCAGCTTCTTCTATGCAACGGTAGTCTGTTCTCCTCTATGGCAGTGAATGCTGGACCCTGAAGCCAACCCTGCAAAAGTCTCTAGATAGATGCTACACCAGAATGTTGCGAGCAGTACTTAACATCAGCAAGAGTGTACATGTAACCAACAAGATCCTCTACGAGGGAATACCAAGGGTGAGCGAGATGAGAGATGAGACTAGCAGGACATTACCAAAGGCATCAAGAGCTGCCAGCCAGCAAATTGGTGCTGTGGGAACCAACACACGGGCATCGGTCACGAGGACGTCCCACACCAACATACGTGGACGTACTCAAGAATGACGCAGGAGCACAAAGTACCAATGAACTGGCCAGATGTATGGAGAACCGGGATGACTGGAAGCGACGATGGAGGGCTCGTCTGAGGACGACCTAGAGAGAGGATGTAACTAACTTAGCATCTCAAGAACTTGCCACTACTGCTGAAATGTGTATAAAGCAGCTAATGTAGTAAATGCAAGTTCATATTCACATGTGCATTTGGGACACGTTCAACCAAACTCATCCCATCTTAAGAAAAGTTCACCTCCTCAGACTTTAAATCAAAATATAAATCTGAATATAAAATAAGAAGTAAGCATGGCCCTTTCTCCCCAGTGGGCTTTGGAGTAGGGGGACACAGAGACCTAATTCCTGCTGGATGGAGACATATATTTGGGTCAGGATCCCGGACAGTTTTCACAGTTGTCATCCTCCTAGAAGGCATTGTGATTTCACGTCTTGTGAATAAATGGAGGTAATGTGTTTAGGTAAAGCTCTTGAGACAGTCTGTTCATTATCTCCCTGTCTGATCTTTGTGAGACGGCGTGTTCCCTGTGGTTGGTAATGCCCACCTGATCTCACACAGTGTATCTGGTGTGATTGACATGATTAAATATAATTAAAATGGGCTCACGTGTTTCAAGGGGTTGTCTGGGAAAATCTTGATATTACACAATGTGCTTTAACTGACTCGACAGTACAGGTTGATACCAAACATTCACTGTGTACTGACGTGTTGTGGTTGATAGATTATTAATAAACACTAAATGAGTACCAATTTGTTCTCAATTTCCTCACTCAGTAAGTGCCATTCAATTTGCCTTGCTGGGAACCACTAATACTAAAACATAAACTGTTAAAACATTTAAGAATAATGCACACAAAAGTGGAAATTCACAGAAATGGAAGATAAGATTCTTTAAAAAGGTTTTCATAAATGCAATTAACTTCTTGTAAGCTTAATTTCTGCTAGAAAGATATTTTGTTTACTTCCCAACCTCCTTCACAGACTTTTATTGAGTCAAACTTATTTATGAAAGTTAGCTTAATTGCTTAGTTTAACATAAAGAAGTAGTGACTTTTAGTAGTGATGCTTTTTGTTTGGGCTCAATCATTACCAACTTCATATCTGCTTTGTCAAAATAAAGCTATAGACAGCAGAAATGAGCTTAGTTTAGCATTAAGACTCGAACAAAATCTAATTTTAAAATGATGAACATGACTCAGACCTGCATTTCACTTAAACTAATGAGCCACATATATTAGGTTGACACTCAAAGGCCAAATTTCAAATCTTTTAATTCAGGCTGATATATTCATCTGTTTGGTTTTCACAAAAGCACCCTCTGTTGTCAACATTATCTTCCATCTTATTTATAAGTTACAGCTGTTCTGACACTGGGAGGTGGAAAACAGAGCAATCTCCGAGGGCCCCAGATGATGGTGATGTGTGTGAGTGCATATTCATTTGTGTCTTGTTATGCAGTTTCACTTGTTTAGGTGCACGATAGGAGCATGAAAAAAAAGACTAAGCCAGAACAAGAAATGATATAATGACAGTAGCACCTGCAGCGTTTTATAAACTTAATTGCGCTTTATCACTGTTACGTTCTAGACCAAAAATCTATCTTTTGAGTATAACAATACTTATCCTTTGCAGGCGTGAAAGGTAGTTATAACATGTTTGTGATTAGTTAAGTCTTTCCCTTACGCTAAAGCATTTTTTTTACTTCCGAGGGCCTTAAAGACACAGCATACAGAGGCTTGTAAGCAGCACCATTCATTGTCTGCTGATAGCTCACCTTGAGATCCTTTAGATCCAATTAGCAGACTTTTAGTTTGTCAAGAAATTATAAGCGTTCAGATGCTTTTGTTGCAGTGATTGAAACATTTTCATTCACCATGTAAAGGTGAGTCACTCGCACTGTTTAAAGACAGCAGTGTCGTTGTACTTATAACCTTGGCATCATACCTTGGTTGAAAACACATCACAATTAATAAGGAGTTTTCATAGGGGGCTCAGGGGTTAAGGGTGGTGACCTTATTGCATGTCATTCTTCCTCTTTCTTCTGTCTAAAAATGTGACATACTGTGGCTTTGTAGCTTTATTAATTGTTTGCTAAACCATGTCTCATTTTTAATTTTCAACACGTATAGTTATTGCATGTTCAGTTAGAGTAGCTTTACACCCAGCCTCCAGTCTTTGAGGAAAACTAATCTATCGTTTCAAAGTCTATTTATTGTGAAGACTGCTGCCAAGAAAATGGGATCGCTTTCCGTTTTTGTCAGACCCTAGGAGTGCCACATTTGATAACTTATTCAAACCATAAAAGAAAAAGCAAGAAATGTATTGAAATATATTACACTATAATGTATTCCTAATGTTGCTCAGTGATCTCAGTTTGCTGCTCTTCAGCTAACAGGATGGGGCCTCATCCTCTTTTCTTAAGCCGTATGCAGGCAGTCTCCTTGGCTGCAACCCACACAACCACTAAGCTTTATTTAAATGTGATGATTTCGGCAATATGCAAATGAGTTCATGGCGTCAAGATGCTGACTTTTGGAACTAGTAATAGCTACTTGGAAACGCATTTGGTTTTCCAATGATTTGTGTTATAAAATCAAAGGGGGATCGTACTGGATGGTAGCCATATTTGTGTAGTAAATCCAAGAATTATAGAAACCAATTGACATTACATTACATTACATTGCATTTAGCTGACGCTTTTATCCAAAGCGACTTACAATAAGTGCATTCGACCAGGAAGATACAACCTTGAAGAAAACAGAATCATATAAGTACATCAGGTTTCATAGAGCCAAACATTTCAAGTGCTACTCAACTGGCTTTAGATAAGCCAGCCCTTTATTAGTATATAAGTGCTTTGTTAGTAATTCTATCGCTCGAAGTGGAGTCGAAAGAGATGAGTTTTCCAGTCTGCGCCGTAAGGTGTGCAAGCTATCTGCTGTCCTGATTTCAATGGGGAGCTCATTCCACCATTTTGGAGCCAGGATAGCAAACCCACAAGTTTTTGCTGATGGGAACTTGGGTCCCCCTCGCAGTGCGGGTGCAGCGAGCTGTTTGGCCGATGCAGAGCGGAGTGCACGTGCTGGGGTGTACGGTTTAACCATGTCCTGGATGTAGGAAGGGCCAGATCCATTCGCAGCATGGTACGCAAGTACCAGTGTGAAGTGGATTCTAGCAGTTACCGGAAGCCAGGGAAGGGAGCAGAGGAGCGGCGTGGTGTGGGAGAATTTAGGAAGGTTGAAGACCAGACGAGCAGCTGCATTCTGGATGAGCTGCAGAGGTCGGATGGCACATGCAGGCAGACCAGCCAGGAGGGAGTTGCAGTAGTCTAGGCGTGAGATGACGAGAGCCTGGACCAGAACCTGCGCTGATTTCTGGGTCAGCTGGGGACGTATCCTCCTGATGTTGTAAAGCGTGTATCTGCAGCAGCGGGTTGTAGCAGCAATGTTTGCAGTGAAGGACAGTTTGTTATCTAGGGTCACACCCAGATTCCTTGCAGCCTGAGTCGGGGAAACAACAGAGGTGCCGATGTTGATTGTTAGGTCAAGAGTGGGACAATCTTTTCCCGGAAGGAAAAGCAGTTCAGTCTTGTCAAGGTTGAGCTTGACGTGATGAGCAGACATCCACTGAGAGATGTCTGCTAGGCAAGCAGAGATGCGTGCGACGACCTGGGTCTCTGAGCGGGGAAAGGACAGAATTAGTTGGGTGTCGTCAGCGTAGCAGTGGTATGAAAAACCATGCGGGCTAATGACTGATCCGAGCGAGTTTGTGTACAAGGAGAAGAGGAGGGGACCGAGAACAGAGCCCTGAGGGACCCCTGTAGTTAATTGACAAGGATCTGACTCGGACCCTCTCCAAGTTACCCTGTAGGTGCGGTCTTTGAGGTATGAGGTGAGGAGGGAAAGTGCAGTGGCTGAAAGTCCAAGCAAAAAAACATTAAAGTAAAACATCTCATTCATAATAATAATTTAAAGCAAACACTTTAGATATTAGCACTTTCATATCAATGTTTGATCAGTAACATTAACATTTATCATAATGCTCTTTACTTGGTCAGTTCCAGATAGAGTGACAGTGAGAGTGAGGAGGACACTCAGGAAGATATTGGCCTACATTTTGTCCACTCGGTTACTGTGTCAGCTGCACACACAAACACACACACAAATACAGCTAAAAACTGTAAACCACTGGCAAATTTTTACGTATACTCTAAAAAATACGTGATTTTCAAATTGTCATACGGATCATGTAGAACTCCTGACAGTTAAATGTGCTTCAGAATCGGAGAAGGCAATATATTTGTGATTTGACATGGTCTGAATGTTCAAATTGGACTGACTGTCAGTAGAAATCTGTTGAATTTCAATTAGTTTACTCTTTCTGCCAAAGCAGTTTTCAATATAACCATTATCAAACAGAATTAGTCTGAAAATGTATTGTGTCATGTGTTATCATGTTTTTTTAATCAAAAACTGTTTGTGTGGAGACTGTCTGAAGAAGGGAATGACATGAGCTGCTTTAGCATACTAATACAGACATATGTCAGGAGCTGGACTGCTCTGTTTCTGTTATACATTCGGCTGTCCCTCTGTCTAGAAGGATAAGAGACAACACAAGTCAAATAAAACAAAAACATCTATGTACAAATTTGAGTTGTGTGATTTGAAATTGAAGCAAGTGGAAATAATTTGCAATCATCAAAAATGTCATTGTATAAAATGTAATTTCCTTAAAGAATATTGGCATCATTCCTATAAAATGCAATATCGATAGAGCTTAGTCAAGTTCAATATTTAAAATTGTCTGACAGAACAGTTAGAACAGTCAGGCATCAAGAAAGATATCATTACAAGACCAAACAAGTTCAAGAGAGTTTATGAGCCCATGGTGTTTGCTAGCACAGACCTGTTGTCAAAGTATACAGAGTTATAGTATGTTAAATGCAACACAGCCACTATGTATGTCACTTATTTAACGTGTTGGAGTTGCAGTGAGACTCCGCCACAAGTCCCTATGCTGACTCTCAGTGTTCCTGTCTGTAGTAGTACCATCATGTGCTGTTTCTTTGAGGAGGCGTTGACTGATTCACCTACCAGATACAGCAGCAATAGTCTTCCTTGACATTTGTCTTCACTTCTCTGTCAAATGTAAGAAAACACTGCACAGTCTCACTAAGCTCTACATTGACATGTTTGTTTTCTTTCAATTCTGCTGCAGAGTCAAATCTTTACCAGCACGCTGTTTCTGCTGCACGCCCTGAAGGTAAATATGCTCAAAGTGTTTGACCATGAATCCAGGAAGAAGGAGTTTTAGAAATACACACTGATAGGCTACATAGCCCAGGGTAATCATGCCTTACCTCATGTACTGAAAATGTTACATGTTATGTAATGTTAAAGCTGTAATATAAGACCAGGCACTGGACCTTCAAAGCTTTGATCACATTGTTAATGGTGCAGTTTTTGCAATAGGGGATGGACAGTTGAAACACAACTTATTTACCTGCTGCTAAAATGTCTAAAAATCGTGCAAACATCGATATTTGTAATAATAATATCTCCTGTCAGATAAAACTCATCATGAAAAGATAGACACGTGTGAATCTGCCTTCTTCTTACCTTTTGTCTACTTTACTTGCACATGTGAAAGAACAGAGGGGCATGAGTCTTTTTAGTAAACAGTAAACAAATTAAAATGCAGACAAAGAAATTATAATTATATTCCAGCAAAGATGCATTCTAGCTTCAGGTGTCAATAGGGGTATTTTG
Organism: Notothenia coriiceps; assembly: GCF_000735185.1. Taxonomy (NCBI): domain Eukaryota; kingdom Metazoa; phylum Chordata; class Actinopteri; order Perciformes; family Nototheniidae; genus Notothenia; species Notothenia coriiceps. The sequence continues at coordinate 201,139 of NW_011332988.1, forward strand.
ATGTCACATTCAGGGGTCAAGGCTGATTGTTTTTCTGTATAAGGAGAGTTTGCTGGCAGTGAGCTGCATATCTAACGGACAGAAATGTGTTATGTGAATCGTTTAGCAGATAAATATGACAAAGGTTTGTGTCGTGAGTATTTGTTATCAGCTCTTCCTCCCACAAAACAAACACTAGCTTGTCTTATGTGTTTAAAAACTTAAACAAGAACGATAACTCATGTCTTCAAAACAATTTTACATTAGAAAATGACACCATTAAATAGAGAGAAATCATCATCATTTATTTGAAAAAGCTGATTACACACAAAAAAACTAAATTACAGAATTGGGAAATAATGTAAAGACGAACAGGAAGTTTACTGTTTACTGGGTCACAGGAAGCTCATCCATGAAGGGTTGTTGAGTTCAAACATTAAAAAGCACATAACCAATGTTTGGCTTCATGTAAAAATGCCTTTCAACACAGCAGCTTTCTAATCTGTCAAATGTTTGTCAAGCGAGGTTTGGAACATTTACAGTAATTACGCTAATGTGCAAACATCTGTTAGCCCTTTTACATGTATCCTTTTTCACACTGAAGCATTGGACTGGGTGTGATGAATGATTAATGAGTAAATATTTACTTATTTAAATAGAGTAGTCTGTTCAAGGAAATGTATATTTCCCCTATTATTAGTAAACACGTTACACAGTTATTTCCAGGAAACTTCCCAGCAATTCCCATGTCATATTATGGACCCATACAACTAAATGTTTACAAAATAGTGATTGAACAGCACAAGGATACTGAGAAAGACAGGTACCACCAAATCAACGCACATTTTAGATGAGCTTCCCCTCTCTCTTTCTCCAGTGGTTTAGATTCTTTACAATATGTTTAGAAAGTCAGCTTTTCTAAATGGAATTGTATTTAGGACCATGTTATCCATCACATTGAATTGTTAATTGTATTGCTTGGTCACATTGGTAAAGCAGTTGTAAGCAGGGACAACGTAGTCTACCTGCATAAAAAGATGCTCATAACGGCAGGAGAGTTGAGACTTGGTCGCTGAATATCTTAAAAGGAACAATCCAAATTCATTAGACCTTTTCACAGTGTCCATGTCTGCATTTTCATACCTGGATTTCACTATAATTAGCAGATGTTTATCCTGTCTGTGTCCTCAAATACACCACTCTTATAACTATAAAATGTTCCACAGCAACACAACAGGATTATGTTTTGTCAAATCAGTGAGTCTCTGCAATCTTCAAAATGTCATGGAAGAAATAGGAAGCAATGACTGCAGGAAATAAACTAGGTAATATATCCAAAGCTACATATATGCATTTGCAATTAGATTATGGGCCAACATTTACAAAACCATTGGACTGGTCTTTAAAAAAAAGGATAAATAATTCAGGAATATCAATTTACCATCATCTAGTCAACAAAAACCCTTTTAAAGTTGTAAAGTGCAATTAGGGACAGAGTTGTTTTTCAGTATTTACTCTATTTTTTGAGAGCTAAGAAGACAAAAGCGTGTTGTTCTGAAAGAGCCATGAAAAACTATTGACCAGCTTCAGGGTGAGTTCAAGGGAAGCAAATTGATTTGGGATAATGTTAATTCTCACGAGTCTTCAGTAGCCTTCCTCCGACTCGACTGAAGGTGCCAGCCACTAAGCTGCTTCCCTCTGTGTGCACGTGTGAGTTAATGTGCATCACCTCAGACAATTTCCTGACTGATGAATATCGAGTGTTAACATTTCTGGGAATCCGAGTAGCAGTTCAGTGAGCAGAGCAAGAAAACTCTGGTGTGGCTCAGTTTTCCAATGTGTGTGTGTGTGTGTGTGTGTGTGTGTGTGTGTGTGTGTGTGTGTGTGTGTGTGTGTGTGTGTGTGTGTGTGTGTGTGTGTGTGTGTGTGTGTGTGTGTGTGTGTGTGTGTGTGTGTGTGTGTTTTTGGCTTCTGAATATTTATATCAGCCATCATTTTTAACCATTATCTCCCTGGCCACTCCTATACTCTGATGTGTTTTACAGAATTGTGTAGAATTCAGACGGCTGGGAAATAAACTCCCTCCTGTTCTACCAGCCACAGAGGAGAGTAAAAGGTGCCAGATGAGCCTTCCCCTGGTGTGGGGCTGTTGGAAGAAAAGGTGATACAGGGGACTTAGGGGCCAATATGGAAAGATTGAGGTGCTGGGAATCAAAAGGTACAATACTCTTTGTGTTGATACTATTTATCACATTTGCTGACCCTATATTTATTGCAGATAACATTCCAACCTTTGTCAGCAATATTAATTCCTTGTTATTAAGTAGAACAAATAATCACTTATACTATTATATATTCTTCTCAAAACAATTAACAATATGTACAGAAATCAAATAATATACAATCAATTGAAAGGACAAAATACTTTTTGGCATTGACAATGTATGACGCATTAGGCCTCATTCATACTGACATTAGCCCTGTATTTAAAAACGATAATGCATGCATGGCTGCAGCACTATGCCATGCAGAGGGCCCCTGCACGGACCCCATATCCCCAATGCCACATCATTCAGCCAATCAATTACAGACTACAACGTCTTCTGGGTTTATTATTTTGTAATGTGATCAGCATTTTTTGACTTTTTAGCCTGTAAATGAATAGATCTGACCTTCATAGATCATATTTCGTCATCTCTGTACCTGAAGAAACCCACCCTTATTATTGCATCTCCTGCATTCCTGAAACACAGGGCTGTGTTCGGCCTGAGTGTCAAAATATATTCTAAAATGACACCGATGAACACAACATTTGTAGAAGTTGTGTATGGGTGGGCCCTTCAGTGACCCCTTGACCAGCAGGGGGCAGAGTCTGCGACTATAGCAGCAGCTCAGTGGTCAAGACAGGAAACTGTCATTAAAGTCATGATCCTAGCAGGAAAACATTTCCTTTGAACGATATTGCCGATGTCATTGACACCTTTTCAGTTCCAACATCAGTCCAGTGTTTACATCAGTAATCTGGTATAGGGGAGTTACAGTTGCCATGGTAGATATAGACAAGTCCTTCGCAGCGATAATACATCTGAAACACGTCTCCGTACCCGTGGTCCCTCCACCAGGTGCACAGCTGCCGGTTCCACCCACAGGCCAGGGGGTAAAACAGCTCCGGGTGCTCCATACCGATCATGGTGAAGAAGTCCTGGTCCCCCAGGTGGCCCCTGAAGCGATACTGGTCTGCTAGCTTGGCCACATTGCTGGGCTTCAACAGTTGGTTGTAGAGAGCCGACTCCCTCATAGCACCAAGGTCCAACAACATTACCCCGCTGTTGAAGCCCGGGAGCCCCTCAGGGGAAGGGTCGCCCACTCTGGTCCGAGGGTTCTCCTTACGATACTGCCAGAAGGTGTGTCTGAGGAGAGGGACAGAGGTTAGCATTTCAATGACAGCACTCAGAGGAATTGTTTGGTGAGAGTCGTGAGCTACAATTCTAAGTACAATGCATCTGTTTCTCAATCAGAACTATCAATTCGTTTTTCAATTTTATTTTTGTTTCAACTTTTCAATATCAATTTTAAATTATAGTTAGATTCCTTTTGATTTTCAGAACCACAAAAACGACCGCAATTAGTAAACATTAGACCTTATGTGATTAGATTAGTCAAATGACATTAGATCAACTTCAATATTTATTTGAAGTTCATATTTTTTAAGACCAGACTGCACTTAACAAACAAAAGGAATTCATTATGAATCAATTGCGTCATCTTCTTGAATGCCAAGTCGGTTCAACTTATGTAGTGATATTTTTACGAGAGATGACGAAGGTTCACGCTGTGTCCTTGATTCATTCAGTAGTTACAATTTGAAGCAAATAAATTGAACTGAATGTATGTTCCTTTTCTATCAAGATTCAGTTGATTCATTCTGTGAATATATTGGCAATCAGCAGTTTCTGGCAGACTCAGGCAGGAACATTTTAACATATGGCCCAATCCTAGGCTGCAGAAAAGTGAGGGGCAACTCCGTTTCAGCCCACATATGCTGAACAAACAGCACTGCGGCCCAAAACAGGAAGGGAGCCGGTCCAGGAGTGCCAGGGCATGTTGGAGTGCCAGAGGCTCGTGCCAACGCAGCACCCTGTCCTGCCAAACTACCAACTCTCAAGGAGAAAAAAACGACACACAAAGCTTCATTCAACAAGCATTTGTATGCACAGACGTTACTGTGTAAGACCTTTTGCAGGGAAAGGAAAGCTTTAGTGTAATAGATAGCACTTGTTGTTGTGTAATGCATAAAAGGTTCATTTTTTGATGCATTTGAATAACAGACATGCCAGCAACAGTCCTGTTGTATGTGTAGGTTAGATACAAAATATGTTGACCAAAGCACAATTCCTCTGCATCCAAAAAATAAAGAAAGGAAGAAGAAAGAAATATATAAATCATAGGAAAAAGAAAAGCTGTGGCCGTAACTTTCTTCCAGCAGTAACATTCATTTGTGCTTTTATTGTACTTTATTTATCTTTTCATTGTTTGGGTGAAGCGTTTTGCTTCAAGAAAGTAAAGAAAATGTTTTTTCCCAAATACTGTTTCATTCTTACAGGCAACAAGAATGAATGGAAATGTACACACATACAAACTCTCTAGAGAATTGACATTCTTCTCAATACTTGCGGGAACCTTCTATGATGCAATGTTTATGGAAAAGTGTGTTGCCTTGTGGATATAAGATGGACCAAGCTGTTTTTAAAAACACATCTTAAATTCACTTTAATAAAATCAGCAGAGCTCTGCCTGTGCTATTGATGCAGATAAACACATGTTGGAAATACAGTAGAATAATTACGATTAATATTGTGTAGGATACCTCTCTCCCTCTCTCTGTGTAGCTTGAACAAATCTAGTGGGAGTAGCAGATTCTCTGAGTCAAGCTTTGATATTATTAATGACCTATATTTAGCAGCTGTAGCTTGTGCACACAGTGTAATACCATCCGTTGGTTTGGTAGCTGGGGACTTGTGGCCTCTGCAGAGCATTTCTCTTTTTAAAGAAAAACACTGGGTCTACGTGCCCTGAGACACATTCTCTGTGAATAAGTACATATGGGAACATTTACACAGGCTTCTCAGCCCTTCTTCCATTTGTATTCAGACCCCCTACAGTTTTCTAGCAGTCAGTTAGCAGACAAGACTTTTCTTCCAATCTACTGCTGGATTGACAGCTCTACTTGCAATCTCTGTCACTTTCTGCCTCTCTCTCACTCGCTCATCCTCTCACACACATTACACATTGCCCTAAACCGTGGTGATGAATCCATACATCCTTAGAAACATACTGCATGTGTCATCATGATGCCATATTATGTGACAGACGGCAGCGGAGGTGTATGCAATGGGTTTAGGTTGTGTGAAATAAAAGGTGCAATAAAATGTACCCCTTGTTAATGAATCAATTCGCTTTCCAAAAACTTCAGCTCTGCTTTTCATTTGCCAGACTATTTAGATCTGAGCTTTTTCTGTCTGCCCAAAGAGTTTTAGTTATAATAAAATGGTTAATTACAACTGTAAGATTACAGGTACAATATTTTGGGGGAAATAGGATAACTATTAACCAACATTAAATAAATAAACATGTATTTATTTTACAGTTGTGTAAAAAGACTCCGAGTTTGAGTTTCAAACGAAGTTATGTGGGGTAATAATTCTAGGTTCAGACCAGTTGCCAGGCAACAGTTGAGTTTCCAGGAAGTTACTGCTCTCACCCACGAAATAGTCTGGCACATAACACCACCTACATTGGCAAATTGATGCTTTTACACTTAGTTTCTTGTAGTAATTAAACAAATTAGATATAACGAGCTGTTTCCAATCTTTGTGCTAAACTAAACTAACCAGCTGATTGCTGATGTTTGGAAACTATCAGCAATCTAACTCTCAGCAAGGAAGTAAATAAGAGTGTTTTTTCAAAAGGTCATACTATTTCTTAACGAATATAAACTAAGTAATGGCAACACTGTTTCTACATTATCGGAAAACATAAATGTGCCATATCTGTTCTGAAATGTCTTGTTATCTATAGGCAAACATACAGTATATACAGAGTTCAATTCTCACTTTAAATGTTAAACTTAAAAACACCTGGCAGGAATCAGATGTTATACTTATACAGATATCAATAAAATACATATTTTTAGAGAAGAACTGCAGTCTTGATATATACAGTCATGTGTTTACAATTGTTGTCTTAATCTCATCCCTCTCGTATCGGGTTGTTTGCACCCTTATTTTGAGGCACAAAAAACCTGGAAAGAGTTTGACCAAAATGTCTAAATAACTTGCCAGCTCATATAAAAAAATATGGATAACAATACTTCAGTCAAATAAATAATGGTTTGTTTTTTCCCTGCTTTAGACTTTGAGAGGTACATGCAGCTAGGTTCTCTGTCACTGTGACATTGACAATGACATCAGTTTTTCGCTGTTCCTTTGTACCAGTACACTCACACAGACCAAGTTAAACTAGACGTAATACCTAAAAGCTTCTCCTCCTACTTTCTTTTCAATGTTCACTGTAAACCTTTCAAGTGAAGTCTCGCTTGAGAAAGAATGAAAAGCATTAGCAGGTGCCGGGGACATTCTCTACTATTGAAATGACTGTTCTTTTTCATACTGAAGTATCTTGGCTGTGTTCTATTAAAGGAAATGTGAGCATTGATACGAGAAAGTGCTTTAAAACAAGAAAGCCTACAGGGCACAAAGGTATCATTTATTTTAGTTCATTAAAATACAAGGTTTGTTATAGGCTTCAACACCTTCTGTTCCTTTAGGTTTGGGAGGGGTTTGCGGTCGAATAGTCCAAAAATCAGCTCCTATCGTCTATCCCTATCATCTATTCCTTGACCTCTGTGTGAAACGTCACAGGGTTAAGGAATAGTGGATAGAAGAATTCAAAAGGATTTAGGAGAAGAGACTGCGGTGCTTTGAGAATCCGACTGCACTTTCACTATCCAACGTATTTATGATGCGCCAGCGGACGTCATAAATGTGCGTCTGCTGCTGTGGGGAAACTATGGAAACTACAGTTTTCTATACAGCGGACTACAACATGGATGTATAATAAGAAGGAGGGACTACTGTAAACTCATCTAGAGACTCTGCACCGTGCTCTGATGCTGTTGTTTTATGCTTTATGAACGTGGACAACAGAGAAACATATTCTTCATGACCAAAGTTGGAATTGAAATAAAAAAGGAAAGTGAAACTTATGCTCGTCACCCTCTCCCTCCGGTCCAGGGTTAGGGTTAGGGTTAATACAAATGATCCCAATACCTATGATTGTATGAACTATGAAAAGATCTTAAAATAAATACAAATGTATTTATTATAAACGTTAGTCCTTAACATCTATCACTGTGTATATCACCCTTCAAACATCTTTTAAAAGTTTAACAAACCTCACACAGATCAGTAAAGACTGTAAAATGTTGACTTTATTTGATACTTTCAGTAAAAACTAACGTTCATATTTCTCTTTTTGATTATAATACTGATGAACGTTCAAAACAAAGCACTTTGGCAAGTTACCACATACGTTTTAAAAAGCTTAATAAGCACCGTAACTTTCATGATATAATTTCTCGGTCATAATCGGTTGTTTCCGTGAACGGCCGACTGTTGTGTCACGGCAAATGCTGCGGCTGCAAGGCATTGTGGGGCAGCATTTTCTCCTCTCCTTTCGTAAAGGGAGGTCCAGTGGTTCCTAAACTAAAGGAGGTTATAAAGGAAGTTTGAAACCTCCTTTTCTATCATCTAGAGAATTTGAACGGCTCTTATCATGGCTGCCACTGAGGGACTTCCGGGTCATTTCACTCAGTTAGGAAGGTTCCTAAGCAAAACGGACTATTCGACCGCAACCCTGGTACAATATTTTCAAGAAAATTATATCTACACCAGAAGAAAGGCAGACAAGTAAGTCACAGTGAGAGTGCCACATAGCTTACGTAGCCGTCGCAAAATTAAACATTTCAGTCACCCTTTAATATCATTCTGTTTAGAGCAAAACTTGGCAATACGTGGGATGTATTACAAAAAGCATGTAGAAAGACTTGCTTCTGGCTAATGTCTCTCATTGTGTGTGTTTGTGGCTTGGACTGTGACACTTATGTGAGTGGGTCTGGTCTCCTGGGTTTTTAAACCATTACAAATGCAGCTGCAGGGAAAGGACATGGAGCACTTTTTCTAATAATGAACTTTTCAGTGGCAGGATGTGCTCTGAATGCGGCTGGTGGGAGGATGCATTCTTCTGCATAATGCTCTGAGTGGGAGCTGAGAGCCCTCTACACTCAACAGAGGAAAAAACAGCAGGTGAAAGGATTGCATACAATGCATTGCTAAAATGAACTTCTTCGATTAAAGCGACACGTACAGTACATTCCAGATTTGTCTAGCTTGTCTCTCGTCACATATTCTCCCCTGTCCCCTATAGAAGCAGTCCATTTTTATAACTGTTATGTCATGAAACACCATTTATTTTTACATACTTGACAGATGATTCATTCTTGGTTTGCTGTTGCAGTCAAGATGCTGGGAGATGTTAGCTTACTACATTTTTTTCCCCTATGCAGTTGTCTCTAAATAATTCAACCAATCATAATTTTTAAGGGAACAAATCAAAACTCGTTATACAGTTGATGTTGCTCAACCCCACAGTGACATGCATGAACAGCTTGGATTTGAATCCGGAAATGCAACTTGACATGACCAGTCACCAAAGCACAAAGAGACCATCACTTACGAGGTGGACAACTAAATCCTTGACAGTCTTAGTGGGAAGATCTCAAACTGCTGTCAAAACCGTAAGGATTTACTTAAATAAAACAACAGATGAAAATGTTTGCCTGGAATGCACTTCAAAACTCTGAACTCACACATGCTGGCAGTACGAGTTGTTGTCTATCAAGACTCTGCACACGTTCAAACACACCCATAGTGATCCACAAAGACAGAGAAATAGCTTTGACAGTTTGTGTGAACGTTTTGTTAACATCCCTTTAAATTCCAACTGGTGGGGTATTGGCATGCTAAGAGGCATGATCTCTTGCTTTGTTGTGGTGCCTTTTTTGAGAGAAGTGTGTCTAAGCCCAAAGGAACAACATTAGCAGGAGATTCCCAGGGTTAGGGACCCATTGAGCAAGTTGAGTTGCAGGGTGGGGGGGATACAGATCTTTTTGGAGAAGCTGGTGCCAGCCGGAGTCTGGCCGGAAAACTACGGTTCCACTTCCAAAACTACTTGACAAACCAGCATATCCAGCCTGTTGGTCTCACATGCACAACGATACGAAGTTTGACAACTGATGATATACTTATTTCATAACATTTTACGTCACAACCTCCCTGTTAAACATATCCTGGAAAAAGCTGCTGTTTTCTAGGGTAAATATTCGGGCTGCTCCATCTTAGAAGAGTAAACAATCATTTCGCAAAAAAAAAAAAAAAACGTGTGAGTTTTAACAACATGTTTATTTATTGACTTTTCATTCCTGTATAATCATTTTGCACAAAGATGGCACTGTTTGTCAGAGCACTTCATCCTTCTGGGTTTGATGAAGAACAGCTCCAACGCCTTTGTGTATGGGAACGCCTCTGGTGCTGGTCCATTAACGGTTGAGGTGACGTGCAACAACATTAACCTTTCTGTTGGTCGCTTGTTAGCAGACCCTTCACGCGATGGCAGAGCGAACAGGTACAAGCAGGGACCATAATGATAGCCCTATAATTTAAATCTAATACCCACACATAAACATATGGAAATGGATTACTATTTAAAAAAATAAATGTATTTAGAAATGTATTTAGAAACCTATCCATGTGATTTTAAGTGGGGGTCGACCTCAAATCCTCTAGGGGGGTCCGGGGGCATGCTCCCCCGGTAAGATTTGTTTTTTAATTTTGGAGTTAAATGCATCAATCTGGTGCATTTTGAGGGGAAAATAAAGAGACTAGATCTATGGAAACACCTATATTAAACAGAACTGTATACATTTCAATAATCATAAAATCATGGCCATAACCAATAACATACCATTTCCAATATGAAAAAAACACTGAAACTTGTTTATTAATTAATTTATAGTTATGAGTGTGTCTGTGCTCCTGAACCAGCCTCTCCTGTCTCTCTCCTCCCTGTTCCTCTTTGAGGCAGCAGCAAAGACTAGTTTTAGCTCTCAACAAGTTTTAAAAGTGTATCTTACCTTTTTTCACCTAGTTAACTTTTTATTTATTTATTCATGCATATTTTAAAGATCACATTACATTTCAAAAAACCTAAATGGGTCGCGAAATATACTTGGGCGGCCCGCCCAGTCTATGTGTGGGAAACCCTGGTCCAAATAGACCTTGGTGCTAAGTTTGAATAAATGCCCTCCTGGAAAATCTAAAATATCGCACTGCTGAGAATTGTACGGGCGCACAGAAATGATAATCCCTCTGGCAGCGGTTTTGACCGAAGTGACGGCATGAACAGAATTAAACTGTTATAAATGAAGACGTGGGTTAAAGTGTGCGTGGGTCATAAAGGCTTGCTTTGCGTTATGCAGAGAACAACAGCACTGTGGGATGACTCATAATGAAATCCATCATGTAACGCCGATATATCAGTGAAAAAACACTTGAATGCAAGTTTTACTACATCTTGGGCGTTGCAGTATAACTTTAAGTCAAGAGGAGGGTCCAAAAAATTCAGTTCAGATGAAAAAAAAAGTTCAGACCGGCTTCCAAGTCCAACATTTTTCATTTATTTCCCAACAGTTTCTCAATATCCTTTGTCAGTTTTCCTTTTTGCTTTCACACAACACATGGTGTCTGATTACAAGCTGCACACGCTCCAACTGAAGCCAAAGATGTACTTTATAGAGTACAAAGAAAAAAGCTCCCAGTCACAGAACAGCATAACGTAAGCTCTCCAAAAGAATCACTGTCTGGAAAACAAACACAGAAAGAGAAATACATATACACATCGCTGCTCTCCTGTTGAGCGAGTGCTAAAGTCAACTGTGTGGCTCTGGCCTCTGCGGACAGATTGAGTTTCTGCAGAAAAATGTGCAGATGTACACACACTGACACAGCACACACACACACACACACACACACTGACGCAGCACACACACACACACACACACACACACACACACACACTGACGCAGCACACACACTGACGCAGCACACACACACACACACACACTGACGCAGCACATACACACAGACGCAGCACACACACACTGACGATTGAAAAGGAAAATATAAGAGAGTAATGGGAACCACATGGTGTGGAGGAGGAGGAGGAACAAATGTAGCTGCAGCAGACATGGAGGGGAAATGAGGAGAGAAGAGGGTCTGCATGACGGATCGTGACTCACATCCCATAATCCTCTCTGTTTCCTGCAACTCCGTTCAGTAGCACCGAACAGACCATTTATTTCTGAGGCAGGAGGGAAAGAAAAACATCTGCTGGAAAACTTCTACCAACAACTTACAGCCGGACGCCATGAGTCAGCTTATTTCCAAATGTTCTAAAAATAATCAATGTTCATTGTTTAAAACCTAAATACTATTAACGAACCGTTCTACAAGTACGCTTCAGTCAAGGAGTTTGACTCAAAGTATTGCAATACTACATGGTAAAAGATCAAAGATAAAAGGTCAACTCTTTGACCATCATAACATATTACCAACTTCTCTGAACTAAACCATGCCCTCAACAGCAAATAAGAAGTGTTGCCATACAATTGGAGAAACAGGGTCCGACCATTTGTAAAGAAAAATGGACTGAAGTAAATCCTACAATTAAATACACAGCTATATCCCAGATCACATGAATGCCAAAAGAGTATTCAAACAATGTCCGAGTGATCGTAATGTTATTTTAAATGTTTGTTTATCTCTTGAAATGTGTCGTTGTTGACTTCAACTGTCAATTCAATGTCATGGTTAAGTATAATCAAAAGCTGAGAGTTAGTAAAGCATTTATTGAAATAAAAAGTTATGAGTGAACTTTGAAAGAACATCTGATATACATAGAAACTCCATAAGAGGGACCATCACAGAGGCTGCACTAAACCCACTCAAATGTTTGAATAATGCAAAATCCAAGTACAGTCGTTCATTAAAAAAATATGCAAAATGTAAAAAGGTGAATTCAGCGTTTTTAGGAGGAGGTTGTGACCTGGCAACTAGCAGAGACTGCAGGAAGTGACAGTAGATTTGAATGATAGAGTTTGACAAATATCTCGACAACTTATATTCCTAGTTTGCACGTGAGCTTTAAAAGTATGGTAGGCACATTTTGTTTCTTTAGGTAGGGGCCAGGTTTACCGTTTCCCCTGTTTCCAGTCTCTATGCTAAAAACTTAAAGCTATTCTAAAGCTAGTCCTTTGTTTAGTCTGTAGGTCAAATGTAAAGTATACCTGAGAATAAACAACCTAAAAAAGCAACCAAGTCACCTTAAATACATGTAACATGTACAGGATCCAATGCGATGAGACGTTTATCTCAAGAAGTTAAACTAAAATATACGTACTTAATGTTTCTGGCATTAAACTGTGCATTTGAATGATACTGAATATGAGCAGAAACCACCAACTTTAGTGGAAGTAAGTCTAAAAACAGAGAGCAATAACATTTACGAATAAAACATGTTATTTTGTTCAAACTGTTAGTGGCAGTCAGCTGAGCTTCACATCACTGTATAATCTTTACAAACAAAACCTAACACTCGTTGAAGTCAGTCACTGAGGAAGGGAAAACACCACATTTCACTATATGAAAATAAACGGAGAAACTAACAAAACACGGCACACTTTACATGCCGTACCGTGAGCTGGACGACAGTTTGTCACATAAACCTGAATGTTTTGAAAGAATTAGGGCAATATTTGACTAGCCTGTCTGTGGATAGGAGGAAGTGTTGTCTCTTTCCCCAACAGTCAGAGGCTTAGTGTCTCCTCTATACACACACACACACTCTCTGAATCTGGTCATGTGTTATCACAAGGAAAGGAAAATACTGGTGGGTACACACACACACAACATGAAAATATAAAACTGACAGACAAAACATTCACCCTGAAGCCTCAGCCGTGACCCAGGCCGAGGCTGTGTGTGTGTGTGTGTGTGTGTGTGTGTGTGTGTGTGTGTGTGTGTGTGTGTGTGTGTGTGTGTGTGTGTGTGTGTGTGTGTGTGTGTTAAATGCCTAGATATGTCAATACAGATCACTTTAAGGGGTTTAATGTAGGAGCAGGGCAGAGGGTCACTCACACACCCCCCCTCCAGCTAACCACACCAGAATTAGTGACCACACATCCAGAATCCACCCAAACCACATCACACACACTTGAAAAACAAGCCCTCTATCTTTCTGTCCACCCCGCCCACCACATTCTGCCTGATGGCGGCAGGCACAGATTGTTGGCCTCGGTTTCTCTGAGCCAGCAGCACTCGATTGTTACAAGTGCAGTTGTGTGTGTGTGTGTGTGTGTGTGTGTGTGTGTGTGTGTGTGTGTGTGTGTGTGTGTGTGTGTGTGTGTGTGTGTGTGTGTGTGTGTGTCCTATTGTTCAGCAGGCCTGGCCGAGGAGGCGACCAGCTGGGGCACAAACAGGGAGAGATCATCGTCCTTTGTTCTGATCCAAACACACACACATTCAGTATGATGAGTAGGACTGCGCAATTTGAACAAAAACTCTCGAATAAGCGTTTAACTAATCACAACAGAGCCGGCCAGCTAACCAATCAGAGCAGACTGGGCTCTGGTTTCAGACAGAGGGTGAAAAGAGGTGCTGCAGCACAGGCAGTATGAGAAGAATAAAGAGCTTTTTGAACATTAAAACTTGGAGACATGCCACTGTAGAGACACTACATACTGATGTGAACCTGAGACTGAGCATCATATATTGCCCTTAATGCAATTGGATAAAAATGTTGGATAAGCAAGCAGACCCAATGACGATCAAGCCACACAGAACACATTGTGCCCTTTCCTCTAATTAATGCTCGAAAAATAAATCAAGGTCAGACATTTGAGATGCAGCTTTGTGCCCGGGGATGCCCCAAATCTTTCGCTAACTTGATTTCAACCCCATTCTGTGTTTAATTTGTTGCAAAAAATGCACTAAATAACATTGGGACTGAGTTAGAGACACACCCAGGAGCAGAATGACACTCTGGAGACCAGCTAACCGGCTAACCTGTAATAAAGCAGGCGACATTAAAAGAGCAAAGGCTCTGCAGTCAACGTGAGGCAGCTCCCCTGGCACGCTCCCAGAACACACACACACACACACACTGTCTCTCTGAGGGTCTATAAACACATTAGAGCATCAGCATGTCACAGCCAGTGAACATTACCAAGGATGCATGAATTGATTGCGTCCCCTTTTTATTTTTTATTGAGTGGATGTGTCTGTGTTGCTGTGTTTTAAAATAATCACCCTTCACCCTGCGGCGATTATATCACACCAGCCAAGGTCGACTGTGTGTGTGTGTGTGTGTGTGTGTGTGTGTGTGTGTGTGTGTGTGTGTGTGTGTGTGTGTGTCTCACTTCCTGCCAGAGGGAGGCTGAAGGATACAGAAAGGGTGTCAGGGCTGAATCACAGCCAGACACAACATGAAGCCTCGGTCTCTGAAACATGATTCAAAGTCTCATCATTAACACTTTGAGAGAGCTTGAAAATGTGAGACTCTGAGCTGGATTCCAACAGTCATCCAAACAAACAAGCATTGGTTTAACCGTGACTTGTCAAACTTTGTCAATAGTTCGACCTTTTGGGGAATAAGCTTGTTAGCTTTTCTGCTGAGAGTTAGATACGATAATACTTTGATGGCAGAAATGTTTCTTGCATCACAGCAGCTCCATTGCAACATCAAACATGGACAAATTTTAAGACACGATACAAGGACATTTTGTATTAACGGGAAAATTGATACCACGCATGTCTATAAGTTCAATATGAATCTAGAGTCAGCAGCCGGTTAGCTTAGTTTAGCAAAAAGACTGGAAGCGTGGGGGAAGCCAGCATGGCCCCAAAAAAAAAATATCAACCTTATCAGCTCTAAAACTCAGTGTTTTACGAGTTAAATCTTGCTTCTTGGCCGGGTGTAGTGACTTGCCAAGAAATAGTCCTGCACACAACCCTTTGTAAAACCGCAAACATACCTTCATATTTAACAGACATTGGTATCAATCTTGTCATTTATCTTTTGAAATTGATCCAATGCTCTTAAGTATCAACTATTTCTTTAAAGACTACTTGGCATTTTCAATCTTTTCACATGGCCTTGCTTTATACCAAGTCTTGTAAATGTGGGGGTTATGCGCTGTCCAAAAGTAGTCCCACCAACAACCCCCTGTAAAACCACACATGTTTTCTTTAGTTGTTCTTTCGTATTAAAGGTGAGGTAGGTAATTTTGGAGGAACAGGCTTGAGTGCGCTAAAATTTTAAAAACACACAACCGGCAAAAATCTGCCACTTCCTTACAGAGCCCCTCCTCCAACACACACATGACCAATGAGGGCACGAGATAAGTGTGTGCACAGATGGAAGGCTGACAGGCAGGTAGGCCATCCAGTTATTTTAGCCGGCCGGCTCAGATGATTGGTCGTGCTTTTTACAGCGCTACGGCTTACACAGATTAAATTATTTTATGGATTTATTGTCAAAGCACTTAAGATATTCATTGCTATCGGGATGTTAAGAGCATTCCATGGAATATAACAAAAAGTGTTTCTGAAATAAATTACATACCCCACCTTTAAGGACAGAACTTGGTTAGCTTGTTCCAGTATTCATGCTAAGCTAAGCTAACTTGTCAAGCCTTCATACAAAAACAAACAAATAAGACAATGGTATCATCTTGTCTTCTAACTCTGGAAAGCTATTTAATGTCAAACTATTCTTTAAACGAGGCTTTAGTCGTGTTTTATTGGACTTGTAAGTCTTGTAAATCAAGCATCCAGAACACATTGACCATTCACTGCCTTATTGCCACATCATCAAAAGTTTTATACTCAAGCAGAAATCTGCAGGGATCACTTTGAATATGTATAATTAGGTTCTGAGACCAGTGCGACTCCACAGGATTTAATCTCCATGTCGGCCTTCTCTGGTGACCAACAGTTATAAAAGCAGTCTTCAGCACTCAGTGGTCACCCCAACAGGAAATGAGGACCTCTCGTCCATTTAGCGACAAACCATAGCTCAGCCTTCTCTCACACTCACACCAGAGTTTAGAGGACACTTAAAAGGCCATTGAGCTCCGAGCTAACTGAGTGATAATCGTGTCTCGGTCCATAGGAGGGTCGTTAACAAGTCTCTCTGGGAATTTGTGACCATCTATGATTCAGGGGTGAGGAGAGTGGACATAATGGTCAGGAAGCGACAGCAAAGGGTCACTTTAATGGTAATTATGAGAATGGAAGAATTAGGAGGACTGATACTTTTTTCTGGTGGTTCCCAACATGGCAATACTGCATGCGTCCATAAAACTGGATAATTTAATAGATTTATTTTATGTTGTTGGTTGAACATATATAATTGAAGATGTGTAAATATTTAACCGGAAAGTAAAGAATAGAAAGATAGACGTTGGTAGGAAAACGTAAAAATAAATGCAGGATTAGCGGGTTATCGTTTGCAGTTAATGCCAAAAAATGTATTCCTCGTGATTTTGGATTCACTTTAACTACAGTGAGATTATTATATTACAAGCTAATTATGTTTTTTTATATTTAATCCAATTGAAGTCAATTGGACTAAGTTAATATTGTCAATATAATATCGAGCTGATTTATGGAAAAACTCCCACAACAAGGGTCCTGTGTTGAGTCTGTTGGGAATATACATTTGTATTGACCAGTTCCATTGTTGTGTTGTTAGGATGCACTTTAGAACAAACACTTAAAGGGATTGGTAAATGTTAAACTTCCAAATAAGTGGTTTAGGGTCTGATTCTTCTCACCAATGACATCACTAAACTTTTTGCTTTAAATGGGGAAAAAAAGTCAGAAACTCCTCACGAGTGTGTCTGAACCTTTCTGACAGACTGCACCCAATGAGAGGAAGTCTAAACCGGATTTGCTCCTAGACTCGGTCACAAAATCTACACTTTTGATTGTTGCAAAGCAGCTTTTGGGCTGACCCACTTGAGCTCGCCAACGTCAAAATGAAAAACCTCCGACTGATAATGAGAGCCGGTGGACTTCAGCTGCCATCTTTGCCTCTGCCTGGCGGAGAGGAGCTCCGAGCAGCTGCCGGGTTGAAAAACATCTGGAGCCATTTTAATTCCACTCAGCATTTAATCCAGATCACAATGATCCAGTTGTTGCAGGGTTGAACGAGGTCTTCCTATAAAGATTTAGACCGTCTGCTTGTTTTGGACGGATTAGATCAAAGCTGCAGGGAGGACATGACTCATCAAGTGTCTTTGAGCAAGGCATTATATCAGTCATTGACCTCATTCGGGATGCACCAATAAGACTTTTTCTCCCTTAACACCAATCTGGTTCCTTCAAAACAAGGGCTACCTAAATCATTGGGTAGGTACAATGGCTGCAGGAACAGAGAGTCAACCAAAGGTGTAATCTGATTTATGTTATTTAGCAAAAATGCCCAAAACTCATAGGTTTCAGCTTCTAAAATGTGAATATTTGCCGATTTGTACATTCTACCCAAGGAGGTTAGGTTTTTAGTTTGGTTTATACGATGGTCAGCAGGATAGCAGAAAACCTAATTGCCCGATATTTATGAAATTTGGTGGAATGGTGCATCATGGGCTAAGGAAGAACATATTACATTTTTAAGTGGACCTGAATCCCTTGGGTGGAGATATTCATAATTATTCACTTGTGTAAGCAGCTATAACCGCTGTCTACGCTCTCCTAGTGCCCTTCCAGTTTTCTGGGACCAAATATCTTTGAATTCTGGTCCATTTAAATAGTCAGCTTGGGCTCTTGAGGTGGCATGTCTCACCCATTAAATAGGACAAACAATTAGTGGATAAAAAAAGGTCACTAAAATAAAAATGGTAAATGTTGCCCCTACGTTTTCACATTGGGTCCCCATTGTGTTTGTATGGTACGGGCACATGAGAACGCACATGCAACACATTCTTAACCCCGTTCTATGCCAATTAAGGGACAATTGGGGTCGGCATTCGAGGAAGAAATGTATTAAAAAGCCCAACAAAGTTAAGAAAAAGACAGCAGTATAGCCAACAACGCAGCTTTGGAAAAAAAGGTTTACAAATCAATGCAGGAAGGTAATGCACTGCACAGATTAAAGACATTGAGGATACACACAATGCATTTTGGTCAGAAACACTACATTTAGCAAGAAATCTCCACAGCAGCCTTAACGTAAACAGGTTATCAAAATGTCCGATACCTGATCTGCTTAATAAGGTCAGAATCCAGCAAGATAACTGCTGTATGTGTCAGATTGGTACTTTTCTAACACACCATTTGCCCATCAATAATGTATCCACAGCTGCAACTGATGGTTTTTATTCTTGACTAATACCATTTAAAGTTAGCCAAGCCAAACCAGATAAATTGTCTTGCTTCAACAGGAATTTGTAATTGTGTTTACCAGAACCAAATCCTGAACAAATTAAACTCTATTTAATGGTGTGAGTATTAAACACTTGTGTGAGCAGATGTCCCCGTGGCATTGCACTGACAGCAGCCTACATAATACATAATCTGATTTGGCAAAATGTCACATACAGAAATTAGATTTTTCACCGGGGGATTATTAAAATGCAATTCATGCTCTCAATACAGAGGAGGTCATCATCTAATTCCAACAGATCCGTTTAAAAATCGCCAGAGTTTATTACGTTTTCCTGGCTTTTTATTAAATCTCCACCAAAAAAACGGCCTCCATTTTGTGTCAGAGACGTGTGAAGAGGCTGACGGAGAGAAGAGTGGATAAATATCCCCTCCGCAAGTAAACAAAGCCAGGCTGCAGAAAAATAAACAACTCAGGGTG
The DNA here is from genome assembly GCF_000735185.1 of Notothenia coriiceps. Lineage (NCBI taxonomy): Eukaryota > Metazoa > Chordata > Actinopteri > Perciformes > Nototheniidae > Notothenia > Notothenia coriiceps. Next base: position 220,156 of record NW_011332988.1, read on the forward strand.
TGACAGAAAGACAGGAACAGAAAATAAAAGCATAGATGAATCATACTTTCTTGCAAAACCACTAAACCGCAAGGTATTCTCACCAATTTTCTCCTCTAACCAGATACTGATTATAGATTTAAAGAGCATCAATTAGTGTGTTCCTATCATTCATTACAGCAGACACTCAGTTCCACAGTCTCTCTGCTTCTCAGGCGTTGATGATATATTTTTAAAAGGTTTTTCAAGCATGCATCACACTCTCACTGCTGCGTTAAAATGGAGGATTCCCGGATTAATTTCAATGAAATGGTGAAATTAAAGGATGCATTCACTCGTAAACCTATTTAGACTCCCATCAATGTGAGGGATGCTACTGATAATGACCTCAGACAGAAAGCATCAGCAGCTAGGAGTGGGGGAGGGGTGAGGAGGAAGAGAAGAAGAAAAAGGCAGGAAATGATGGACGTAAAAAGACAGATGGGAGAAACAATAAGGGAAAAGGTGATGCAAGAAGAAGAGAAGGAAAGGGGGAGGGAATACAGGAGGAAGGAAGGAAAGGAGGAAGGAAGGACAAGTGGAGGAACAAGCTTTAATCTGCCACCTCTTTCAGCGAGACACACAAAGACATAATGTGGGAAAAACAAGAAAACCTTATATCAACCATTTATTATCTGAAGTATACGGGAAGCAAGGATCATTACTCTGAGGTTTTAGGAATGTATCTGCTTTTAAATTTGCAAGAAGACAATACTCGGAGGATTTCGATGCCTTCAGGGCCGTGTGAAATTCTGATTATGTTCGATAGCTTATTCATGCTGATGGTGATGACTAATGTTTTGCATTTTAAATGAAGTCCTGGATAACAGAGCAACAGTGGAAGTGCAGTGAAATGCTCTGATATAGACTATGGGGTAACACACGTCCAAACTATCAGTTTTTAGACTTGAGCTGCTAATAAACTGTTTTCAGCTTCTCAAAAGTAGATATTACTTGATTGTCTTAGTGTTAAATCATATTAAAAAGCAAACATGTGTGGGATTTAGACGAGAAGAAGGCATCTAAAGACATTAACCAGAACTTTTAGGAACTGGATTGCAAATGTTTCGCTTTTTATTGACCAGATGCAGATTACTCAATCAGAAAAGTAACATTTTTTTTGGATGGAAACTATAATTTACATTTTTTTACTATGTTCAATCTGAATTTACTTTAAAGTAAAAACATCTATATTGATTCTGACTTTTTTCTACATCCAACTCACAGGTTTATGATTGCTTTGAGAAAAAAGATTATTAATTTACCCCTTCTAGAAGTGAAGATAGTCATTTGTTCTGGGAATGTCATTTTCGAGCCTGAGACCTGAAAAACAGGCTTGGGCCATAACACCTGGATTAAAGGATTTTACGTAACATTTTGGCCAAATGTGGCTGTTTTTAAGACATTATGTGCCATCCTTTCTCTCATTTAGCTGTTCTGCTGTGTCAGTTCAGCCTCCTGCCAGTCACAGATTAAAGCTGCTTTACATCTGAATGATGAGACACGAGCACATGAAGCTGCATGTGTTCACAGAGCCAAGGACTCTTTGTTAGCACCCTTTTCATGTCTCATGTCTGTAAAAAAACTCACTGAAAACACTTACAACGAACATGGACTATGCTCATTCTGCTTTTATCAGCTCCTATTTTCAATTATGTTTAAATCAAGTGCAGTATAAACAGCTATATATACAGGTTTTTGAGTGAGGAGGATCTACAGATGCACATAGGGATGTGGACGCTGCTCAAACAAGCCATTGTGTAGCATGTAAATACACTCACAGCACAGGCCTGTGTTGTGTGTGAATATGTGGGTCATTAACATGTCCCATATCCTACCCCTTGGGAAGAGAATAAGAGTGTGTGTGTGTGTGTGTGTGTGTGTGTGTGTGTGTGTGTGTGTGTGTGTGTGCTGCAAGGGGGATGCAGTCTGACATTCCATCACGTTAACCCTTCTTTTGCCAGAGGATGAAATACCAACACACACATACACACTAGCTCTCACTGGTAGGAACAACAAGCCTTCATACCCAATCAAACAAACGCACACTCACATAAGGAGCGTCACATCTCATCACAAGTGTCTGTTTATAGGGTTGTTTTAATGTGCTCTTAATGATCAAATGTGCAGAGATTGTTTTTTCAGTGCTTTTGTATGTTTTCTTTTAGACAGCAACGACTGCAGATAAAAATCTCTCTCTCTCTCTCTCTCTCTCTCTCAATATGTAAAGCAGTGGTTACTGGGCAATCAAACATGTTGTCATCAACTGAAGTAGGGGTTATATCATCAGTCATCTAATCCTGTGCCTGTTAGCTTTTATCTGTGCTCATATGTGTGCTTTTGTGTGTTATAGGGTTTCATTAATTCACTTTAACATATGCTGTAATTCTATTTTTTCTGTTTTTATGTGCTCTTGTATGTTTCATCTGAATGTCAAAATCTGGCACATTTACATGATGGACTCAGCAGGTGCCAGTGTTAATCAATCAATGTGCAGAGTCCCAACTTCAATAAGTAAATAACAATACACACACACACTACCTTCACCACACACATATTCTCTCTCACACACACACACCGGGCCACCACACCCACCTTGCCGGGTGGAGACGTTCCTCTCGTTGGCGGCTGTTAGCACGACCTGCGGGTGGCTCTGCTCCAGCACGAACAGCTCGTCCTTCCCGACCCGCGCGTTCTTCCCGGACTTCATGGTACCGGAGGGCCCTGAAGGCGCCAGGTACTTCCCTCCGCAGTCCCTGAACGCCACCTTACCGGAGCGGAACTCCAGCGTGTATCCGGTGCTCCGGTCGGTGGTGGCGAGCAGCGCACCGTCGCTGCTCAGGAACCGGTTGTCTGAGGTCTGCAGGTGGTACCGCTGGTCCCGGAACACCAGCGTGATCATGGAGTCCACCCCCCACGGCACGTCTCGGTCGATGGCGATCTCGTCCACCTTGCCGCTCAGGTGCGCGTACCGCTTGCGCGTCACGCTGAAGAGGTTCACCTGCGGGTGCATGGCGATGTGCACGCTCCACTTCTCCGCCACAGACGCGGTCTGCGCGAAGCAGATGATCCGGTCCTCGGTGCCGCCCAGGAACCGGCCGTGCGGCTCGGATTGCAGGGACCAGCGGCCATCATCGTGCGCGGTGATGACGAAGCGGCATTCCGCGCCCGGGGTCTCACTTTCCCCGGTGACGTTCCCGTCCTTATCGGCGGCGATGTACCGGCCCAGGTGAGACTTGAGGTGGAAAACGTTCCCGGTGGAGTCGTCCCCGCTCTGCTCCAGAGTCCAGATCTGCTTCTTCTTCATACTGGAGGCGGACGCGTTGATTTTGAAGCCGAACATCTCCGCGGTGAGGTATTTGTTCCCGCAGTTGATCAGACCGAACTGGATCTGCAGCATGTCGCTGGTTCCGTTAGTCGAGCCGTTGGTTGTCATTGTCGGTTTTTCTGTGCGCTCGGACCGGGACCGGTTCTGTGCCAAAAAGAGGGGATGGATGGAGCTCGAGGGCTGAAAGGGTGGGATGCTCTGTGCTGCCTCGCGTGCTTCTCTTTGTTTGGGAGAGTGTGTGTGTGTGTGAGCGCGCGCCACCGGTCCTCAGTGCTCTCCCTGTCTTAGCAGCGCGAGCATGCTGCCACAGCTGCAGCCTATATAACCATCAGTGACGTCACGGGACTGGCCATGCCCCCCTAAAATGGACCGAAGTTTGCCTTTTCTTTGCTTCGTTTTCTGTCGATTTAAAACAAAAAAAATCCTTCCAGTTACAATGCGTATCTCTTTATTATCTGTGTTTCTTACAAGTCTTTTAGTCAGGTAAGTGCTTATACAGAGAANGTGTGCCTTGGCAGTCTCAGCCCTAAAATGGACCGAAGTTTGCCTTTTCTTTGCTTCGTTTTCTGTCGATTTAAAACAAAAAAAATCCTTCCAGTTACAATGCGTATCTCTTTATTATCTGTGTTTCTTACAAGTCTTTTAGTCAGGTAAGTGCTTATACAGAGAAATGAAGAATGGCTTTGACTTGAAGGTACACTGAACAATGTAAGGCCACATGCTCCAGTCCAAACTACATGGATGACGTCAGTCTATAGTTGAAGTTGCTCAGCTCAGTTTTTGCAAGACCATATTACAAGAAAAAAATCAGCCAACATCTATACCATTTTCAATTTTGTTCGGTTTGTGTTGTCATTAGTTGGAAATGGAGGAGTTGAATGAATTCCTCTTTTGTAAACATATGTAATGTGTACATAAAACTTTAGTTTCTGCATTTGATCCAGTAGGCTATAGGAGCTGTGGGCAGCTATTGGACAGCGCTCTGGTGCCTTGCTAAAGAACACCTCGGCAGGGCCCTGGGGGGAAACTGGCACTTCACTAGAGTAACACTTAAGACCCTGTACTTGGTCCATTCTGGGACTTGAACCGGTAACTATATATCCGATTCCCAAGTCAAGCTTCTAAAGACTGCTACTGCCCAAAAAGTGGTTAAAAAAGTAGTAAGAGTAATCGCAGTTGCTAAATAGGCTTGCTAAATAAATAGTTTAGCTAAACGGCCAACGATTGAGGTACTTTCTTCTGTCCGCCAAGAGCTGTCTCCAGTGTTGGAAGGACACGCCATGTTTACTGTTGTTTTGCTCTTTTTTTATCACTTCCATTCTTTCCCTGCCAAACATGTGACGAAGTATAATTGAAATAGTGGCTCTGCAGCAGGTATACTCATTGGGGGTGGTTTTGGCACAGTGGTTAGAGCGTTGGTCATCAGATCATGGGGCGTTGGTGAACTCCAGTTTGCCCGCCTCGGCCACCACTGCGTCAGGCCGGTGTACACTTTACCCGCAGTAATGACTGTCTAATATGTGTAATTGTAAAGCCCTTTGAGCCCCTGTAAAAAGCGCTCTAATAATAAAAATGCAATGCATTATTATTATTATTATTATTATAGTCGCCTCTAGACGTAGACCACGTGTTATTACAAGAAAGGACCAGGTGGGGCTAGCTTCCAAATTGTGCTAATCTTAGTAGATTTCTCTGCAACATTATATCTACACGTCTATCTATGTCATAACGTCAACACTGTACCCTATTCACATTCAGTTCATTTTTTTTAAAACAAAAATTTGAGCCATAACTTACACATTGCACTCGGACGAAGTTTGCTAACAAGAAAGGCATCTTTTTTTTAAAGCAACATTCACATTTAGGGAAATAGTTTTCCACCGTCTGATAACATCATATCCCCCTACCTCTCACTCTCACTCTTGGACACACTGATCAGATGGACTCAGCATTTGTGTGTGTGTGTGTGTGTGTGTGTGTGTGTGTGTGTGTGTGTGTGTGTGTGTGTGTGTGTGTGTGTGTGTGTGTGTGTGTGTGTGTGTGTGTCCACGTCCACACACAAAGCTCTATTCATGGCTGGAGCACGCACATCAGAGGGCAGGAAAGGCCCGGCTCCATAAACAAAGAGGCCAAACAGATCACACTGGCATCTTCTCAGAGCATGAGCGTGCAACTATACAAAGCGTGGGGGTCATCATATCAGCAGCAGCTGCACACTTAGTGCATATATTTTGATAAAAACACACACACAATGGTCATAGAAGAAGTAATTCATAACTCAGTGAATAACATGAATGCTGTGACTCTTTCCAACATGGATGCTTTGTGTCTGTAGTAGGCAAAGTGAGTGAGAGTAGTGGTGGCATCCTCCACCTCCACTGCAAGCCACACATCATTTATGCAAAGGAAGTCTCTAAGATTAGCAGATCCAGGATCAGAGCTCCCTTTGACAGGTCAGTGTAGTGAGTTAAAGGGGACATTTCCTGCTTGGGTTCATAATCATATTTAGTGTCTCTCCTGTGACATGTCTCCATGCTTTAATGTTCAAAAAGCTCTTTATTTTTCTCATACTGCCTGTGCTGCAGCACCTCTTTTCACCCTCTGTCTGAAACCAGAGCCCAGTCTGCTCTGATTGGTTAGCTGGCCGGCTCTGTTTTGATTTGTCAACCATTTATTTCCACTGCAGCGCGTAGCACGGTTTAAGCGTGTCGTGCCAAACCCGGCCCGTTTTTTGTTGCGTTTCCTCTAAGCGTAGTTCCGGCTAACCAGTAGTTTTTCACAGTTTTTCTGGCTCTCCAAAATCGAGGTTCTTTCCGGGCCAACAACCGGGCTGAGTATGCTAAACTAGTGAGAGAATTGTTGGCAACTACAACAAAATGAACATATTTTACCGTGATTTAATTATAATACACGTTTCAAAATGATGCCGAAGTAACAACATACTGATACCCGTTAGTAAAAACCATGAATTAATGCTTTGACGAGTCTGCAGACAGACGGCAGGCTAAAAACCTTTTAAAATGCGTGTTTTCTGAATGGAGATCAGTTAAGCTAACGTATGCTCCGACCGTCCACACTCACAACAACTGCCTATACAGACATAAATAAACCAGCGACTGTATTCGCCATGACACAGACAGTCTGCGGTTTGTACTTGTTTCACTTTTGTCTAGTTTCTGAACAGATATGAGGAGCTCTGAGCTCTGAGGGCAAACAGCTAACAACGGCTGATGTTGGTTTTGTGTTTCGCATTGAAGATGACGTCACGGCTCTGCCTACACTGCGTTACTATAGTTACTACCCCAGTTCCTAAACTGTAATGGAAGCGCAGCTAAAAGTGAGCCTGGCCTACCAAGGCCTAACTATACCGTACTAAGCCGTGCAAGGCCCTGCAGTGGAAATGCGCCATTAGAGATGTCCTGCCCCTTAGCCTATCACGTACAATATGTTGGAGCGCTGGCCAATAGAAGTCTGAGTGTTACATAGTGATGTCAAAGTGGAAGTAATAAAGCAGTCCAATGGAGGCATTTCATGCAAAAAAACGGGATTTTTTTTTGCCTTTGCAGACCATTCACATGTACCAAAAACTATATAACACACGACTACAGGAAGCTGAAAACACAAAAAATTGGAGAATGGAGACTGTGAACATGTCCCAGTAGAGGCACAGAAGACAAATATGAACCTGAAAATGAACATGATGGGCCCCTTTAAAATAACTTTTTTTTTGCAGTTTGAGCACCACAAGCCAAGTGCCGTTTAGTCCCATTATATTAAGGAGAAGGCAGACATGTTACGGACGATATCTCCAACACACTTATGCCATAACAAGATTGATAAATAGCACTACAGGCAAAAGGACAATTAGTGTTTATGATTCTACTTTGAACTGCCCCTTTAAGATTGACATGAAACCAAATCAGAAGTAATTGTTTTTCCACACAATTAAATAATATCCATAAATGTTCACCTCCACAACCATGGTGTTTAATTCAGTGAGTCTCTTTCGCTTCCCTTCATGTTAGCAGTTCTGCAAAGGGAAAGTAATCCGACCCTGAAATGTAATCTAATCACTGGTAATCTCTTGCCGTCTCGTTCTCTGTTGCAATGTAGGTAAATCCAATCTGCACACAGAACATCTTCAAATAAATCACATTTCAGTGTAATGTCAGCTCCAGAATCACGCGGTAATAAAATCACCACTTTTTCTGATGTATTTCTGCTTGTTGTTGTTGTGCAACACCACATTTGTATTTACAAAACTGGATTTTAATATGAGTACACAGTACAAATCTCTGGACTGCAAGAAATGTAAGCCTTGTCAAAAAAAGGTATTAAACTAGCATCAGCTTCCAGTCCACATAAACAGTCTTTGTATCGCTGATATGTTTACTGAACTTTTAGAAGCAGATTTTTTTTTGCTCATCTGGCAAAGCTGGTGTAACGCTGCCTTCAGGTCCAGTCAGAAATATGGAATCTCAAGAGGCATCTAAAGATTAAAATGTTAACAGGTGCAATATTTTAAGTGATCTTTACAAGCCCACTGTACACCTAAATGCAACAGGATTGAACCCTTAAGTATGAGGCACATTTTCAGGTTCATATTCATATTTTTGGTTGGTACTTGTCTTTGCCTTTGTTGAAAAAGAGTTGATTTTAAATTTGGATTTGGAAACACATTTGCAGAATAAGTTCTGATGTAGCGAATTCCTCACATGGCTGATCTTTTTATTCTGCTTGTTTCGAACCCCTCCACTTCATTAGTGCTGTTCAGTCTGTTAGTAAGTTCTGCAGCAGCTGCTCTGACCAAGGATGTGTTGCATGCAGTATTCAAACAAATTGTGACATACTACTTCATCACAACCCTTAACCTCGACCCTCTGGCTCATATATCTTCTGTGTAAAGGATCAGTCGGGTCAGAATAGCTAGAAAAGCATGCTGCCTTTCATACTGCAAAATGCAACCGGATGCATTCAGACACCCTGGTATTCTTGGTATGCTGCATAGGACACACTGTATTGGGACTTACTTACAGTATTAAAAACCATATGTGCAGTGCTTTTACAGATCTGGTGTGTGTGTGTGTGTGTGTGTGTGTGTGTGTGTGTGTGTGTGTGTGTGTGTGTGTGTGTGTGTGTGTGTGTGTGTGTGTGTGTGTGTGTGTGTGTGTGTGTGTGTGTGTCCATACTGTATCGCCTCATTTTCAGCTATCTTTCCCAGCAGATGGACGCCTCCATTGTTGCAAATGTAAAATCATCACACACACACACACACACACACACACACACACACACACACACACACACACACACACACACACACACACACACACACACACACACACACACACACACACACACACAAACACCATCTCTCATTCTCTTGATCTCCTGAATATGCATCTCTTAGAGACCCTGATATGTGAGAGTGGAGCAGTGATTGTGATGACACCACATCTCATCTATACACACACACACACACACACACACACACACACACACACACACACACACACACACACACACACACACACACACACACACACACACACACACACACACACACACACACACACACACAGTCTCACGCTGCTGGTCAAAGAGAAGAGAGGGAAGCTATCTTTGTTCACAAGTTCGGCTTCGAGGATGGTTGCCATGGATACCAGGCCCTCAAATCTGTCGGCTGATGAAAAGCAGTCGGTCTGCTGCAGCGCACACACACACACACACACACACACACACACACACACACACACACACACACACACACACACACTGACACACTGACACACGCACACACACAGACACACTGACACACTCCCATCATCTGCAGACAGCGCAGCAATGCAGCAGTGCGGCGTCAGACGACTAAAAGCTGGCCAATCAGCAACCTCTGCTAACACACACCTCTGAGCTGCAACCAATCAGAGCGCTTCATCCCGACGCTGCATTACAATGTCCACCAATCAGGAGACAGCAATCCAGATGTGTCTGGACAATATTGGCCTGATCATGAGCATTTTTTATTAAAGAAAAGACCAGGATTTTATTTTAGAAGATTACATCTGAATCTGAGAATTACTTTCCTCATTCTTCTCATTTGTGTGCAGCTGTTGACATGTAGTTGTTGCATGACTCACACACACTTAATTCAATAAAGACGCATGCAAAAAAGACAATAAAGTGGAAACACCGGTCCAGGAAGTTAAGGATATGAAGAGAGGAAGAGGGAATAATGTGAATATGTACTGACTGACTGACTGACTGACCTTTTATTCTGTCAGTAATACAAAGTATATGATGATGGTGAGTGGGTCCACTGTGCCCCTGGTGAACCTGTCTTATATTTTCAATCAGATTTAAGCTGAGATGTTCCAGTTGATCCAACAGCAGGTGCTTTGGCTGGTTCAGGGTGGAGATACACGCAGAATAAAAATGAAAAACCTGACAGTCACCTCTCCTGTATTAACCTACTCCACTGTTCATTGAAAGAATAAATGGATGCCATGTTTAGCATCCTCGCGCTCACAGAGTTTATGTCAGTGTGTGTGATGATGGTTAAATTCAATAGGTTTTATCTGCAGGCTTTGGAAAGAACCTGAATACATCTAACGGTAATTTGATCACAAAAACAACCAGTAAAGTGACAGTGCAGTCAATATGCGTAAAAGGAAAAAGAGTAAGCTAAGAAATTAGATATAGAGACAAGCACACATAAGCAAAAAATAAAACGAGTGTACTGTGTCTGCTCTTCATGTAAACAGCATGTAAACTGTACTTATCTGTAGCCTTTCATTTAGTCTGGGATCCTCAGTCCTGCTTATTGCTTTTATCCGCTTTGGTTTTCTTATTTCTGAAAGTTAAGAAGGTAGATACTTCATTTGTTAAAAATACTCTCTTCAGATTCAGATTGAACTTTATTGTCATTGCACACGGCGCAACAAAATGCACTTTGGGGCCAACCAGAGAGTGCACAGTGTAGATAAAGTGCATGAGGTTACAGTATATTCACATATTAGGTTATGGTATCTAAGTTGTGGCATGTGAGAAAGATACAGACGTGTTTTTAAGATAAGATAAAATATCGAATGTTTGTGTTGCAGCAGAATAAAAATACACGGCATCGTACAATCAAAATTAAAAGACAAGAAATAAACAAGAAAGTAGAAAATATACTTCAGTCAGACAACTCAGGTGTTTCTTAATATGTTTTCTTTGCAGTAAATCACGTTTCTGTCAGCCGACACAGATCTCTGAAAGCTTGAAATGTCCCGTCACCGCTGAGTCATCCCTAACGCTGCGGTGTTCATGGTGAGCAGATGACCCAACACTTTTCCACTTATCCCTATAATTAGAGCTGGTGTTTTCCATTGATTGTATTGATCACAGCGGTCTCTTTCCCTCCCCTCTTTGTGTCTCATGTTTCCTCAGAAACAAGAAGAAAGAGTTTGGCAGCTGACAACTTATCGTGAGATGTACCTATTGACACCCCTGATGTTTGAATCGGGATTAGAAATGTCTAATAAAATCATTCATTTTAATTAGGCTTTTATTTTGAAAGGATGCTATGTTTCTGTATTGCTGTTTCTCACTTATCTTTTTATATTGAAAATGTGTGAGCTCAATGTGTCATTTCTTTTTTTTTTTTAAATCATGTGCTATATTTATTTTCTATTTATTTTCAAAATATACATAATAAGGTATACTTCTCTATAATAAATCTACAATTTACGATTAAAACAAAAATAATACATATAAATAATATACACATAGGATACTATATGTATTGTGCAAAGTAGTTGCAGTTTTTTTATAATAAAGAGGAATATTTGTTGTATTACTATGACTTGAACCATGTTCAAAATGTAAATACAAATTCAAATAAAAAAACAATACTGGAAAAAGTCTCAATGTCTTATCGGAATGTTCAATGTTCACTGGAACAATGAAAAAAGTGTGAACTGGATATATGAGTGAGTGAAATGTGTGTGCTGATGTCTCGTGCAATCACTAAGGAATGTGTGTGTTTGCTCGTGTGTGTGTGTGTGTGTGTGCGAGTGTGTGTCAGAGAGAGAGTGTGTGTCTGTTTGTGTGAGAGATAGTGTGTGTGTGTGTGTATGTGTGTGTGTGTGTGTGTGTGTGTGTGTGTGTGTGTGTGTGTGTGTGTGTGTGTGTGTGTGTGTGTGTGTGTGTGTGTGTGTGTGTGTGTGTGTGTGTGTGTGTAGTAGTAGTAGTAGTAGTAGTAGTAGTAGTAGTAGTAGTAGTAGTGTGTGTGTAGTAGTGTGTGTGTGTGTGTGTGTGTGTGTGTGTGTGTGTGTGTGTGTGTGTGTGTGTGTGTGTGTGTGTGTGTGTGTGTGTGTGTGTGTGTGTGTGTGTGTGTGTGTGTGTGTGTGTGTGTGTGTGTGTGTGTGTGTGTGTGTGTGTGTGTGTGTGTGTGTGTGTGTGTGTGTGTGTGTGAG
>NW_011332988.1:231989-235047 GCF_000735185.1 Notothenia coriiceps
GGGGGGGTTTGGGGGTGCCTCCAGCTCCTCCACCCCCTCATTGTCATGGCGACAGCAAAGCAGTTGTGCCAAGATCAGCAGAGCGACTTCATAGCTTCTCCTTCTGTTTAACACATTATGAATTGTGTGTGAATCTGAGTGTGTGTGTGTGTGTGTGTGTGTGTGTGTGTGTGTGTGTGTGTGTGTGTGTGTGTGTGTGTGTGTGTTTGTGGAGTGTGTGTGTCTGTGTATGTGAGAGAGAGAGAGAGAGAGAGAGAGTGTGTGTGTGTGTGTGTGTGTGTGTGTGTGTGTGTGTGTGTGTGTGTGTGTGTGTGTGTGTGTGTGTGTGTGTGTGTGTGTGTGTGTGTGTGTGTGTGTGTGTGTCTGTGTTTGACAGCGCAAGGAAAACGCGGTGCCTCTTGACCTACATTTCTGAGGTTTGACTACATCCCACTGCTGCTTAGGGAATCCCTAATGATTAGCTGCAACGCATCTCCTCGCTTTGCACCACAGTTTATTTCTTTCCTCATATCTTCCTCCTCAGAGCGTTTTAAAACAAGGGTTTTCTGCTGAACAGGATGTGTAAGTGTGCACACAGCCCAGAGGGAAAGGCCAAAGCCTTTTTGCAAATCTTATGGTCAATGAGACAATGCAGAGAAGCTCCTGAGAGAGGGAGGGGTGTTTTATTTGGACACGCTTGTTAACCTATACACACACACACACACACACACACACACACACACACACACACACACACACACACACACACACACACACACAGATGGTGGTGTTAATGCCATGCCAAGAAAACACCAAAGTCTAGGTGAAGGAGTAAAAAGGAGACAAAGGAGAAGGAGGAATAGTAGGGGAGAGGACCGTCGGCCATTACATCACCTCCTGTTTCCTCTGGGATGTGTGTGTCAGGCTGGGGGAGGGGGGGGGCGAGGCCAGGGAGAAAGGGATTGATTGCAACGGGAAAGAGCAACGTCAGGGGGGGATCCTGAGTGAATCCACCGTATATCCCTGTCTTTCCTATACTTTTTTTATCAGCTAATGGTTCAATTTATTCTCTCTGATTGATGCTGCTGATTTTCTTACCATGTTGTACTTATCTGCTATTTGTTTCTTACTTATTGTGTTTTTTATTATTAATAACTTTTGCATACTTAGTTCTTTTTTTAATATGTAAGTCTATTCTCTTTACTTTATCTGCACTATACTTCTGCTGTTGTAATAATGTACATTTCCCCAATCCAGGACAAATAAAGGAATTCAGATTCTGATTCTGTGTCTCTTTTTAGGTTAGACTATAAAAGCTTCGTTTGGGGGGAGAAGATGTTTTGGGAATGTACCGTGGCGCCGAGTCAGTGAAGGTCACACACTGATAAACAAACTGCCAGGAATGACAGAAGATATGCCTGAATTATAATCTGTTTTTGAATGTCCTGCAGTGCATTCCTCAGATGGTTCAGGGACAAAGTTCAGCAGGAGAGTAGGACTGGTTATTTTCACAGTTTCATGTCTTAAAACTATTTATTATGTCACTCATTTTTTCAATATGGAAATGTTTAGCTTATCATGTTGGTCCATTTCTCAACACCTGATCGATTGCCAGTAAAAAAAAATGTTGCTCACCTGGGATCCATCTGTTAAAAAATGTTTCGGTTTACCATGGGACACCTGCTATCCCTGGGTGAAAGCCATCTGATTTTGGCTCTTGTTAAAATACAAACGATGTGCTATTCAGCCTTGCTACTTGAGATTAAATGCAGCTTTCAATGACATATAAGCTGATAAGATGAGTGGCGACAACATGGTTTGTGTTTAAATCTTAATATTGTATTATATAGTAAATACTTTTTATTTGGTGTCTGGGCTCCTATTCTCAAGCTTCAGTTAATCAGTGTGTCCGATTTCACATGATCTCCGTTCTGTCTTATGATTTTATATATTTAAATGTATTTTTAAACAGTTTGATAGTAAAATAAAACAGAATTTAAATGGAGCAAAAGCAGATAAATGACAATGAGCATGGCTGAACATTTATGCAGCGCTAATATGAACTCGGGAAACATTTGAATGACCTTAAAACAGGACCACTTTTCTGTTCCTGTTACACTCCAGCTTAGGCAACAAAAAAGCTTGCTAAACCGCCTTTCTCCCGAAATGCCCTCGAGACCAACATGCACACAGGCAGTGCAGCAGATACAAAGGAAACATGGTACAAACAGCTTTATTCTGCCCAGATATGACTTCCTGTACTCCATCAGTGCCCCTCTGAGACTACACAGCGGTGGTTGTTTGTACCTGCTATCCTTATATGGTGCCTTTGAGTCATAAAGAGGAAGTCCCACTGAGAGAAAAAGTGACAACCTCGTGGTTTCAGTATATGGTCGGCATCTGTAGGAGGCAGCGCAGAGCAGCAGAGGCTTAAGGAAGTGCTGATTTGACTTCTTTTATAACCACATACACACATATGGTATTATTTCATTATTCATCCTGAGCTTGGATTGTAAAAGAGGAAGTGAAGGCTTTTATTTTGTAGTTTTTAATCCTTGAAAGACCCATCCTTAATTTGATCCTAAAGCAAAAATGGTTCATAGATGTGTGAACTCTTTTATCAAATTGTGACTAACACACACACACACACACACACACACACACACACACACACACACACACACACACACACACACACACACACACACACACACACACACACAAAACACACACACAAACACACACTTCTTCTTCTGCTGTCTGAGAAGGAAATTGGAACGTCCTCCTCTGCAGTTTCCAGTTACTGAAACATATAACTGAAAGAGAAGTGAAATCTCTTGAGCTGTGAATTCCCCTGCAATCACACACACACACACTCACGCACGCACGCACACACACACACACACACACACACACACACACACACACACACACACACACACACACACACACACACACACACACACACACACATACACTCACACGCACACACACATACACACATTGTTTATTGCTGACACATTGATACGTACATGACAGAGCTGTAAGTGCTTGCAAATTCGATCATAATGAAACAAAC
>NW_011332988.1:235164-237233 GCF_000735185.1 Notothenia coriiceps
CACACACACACACACACACACACACACACACACACACACACACACACACACACACACACACACACACACACATTATTCTTGTTATAAACACAAACTGAGGGAACAGGATGATGAGCATGTGGTTCACATGTACGTTGTTCCCCGTCAGTACGAGCCGTCACTGATAAAGGAAAGTATACTCTGCTATTGGAAGAGATAGAGAGAGAGAGGGATGGAGGTAAAGGGAGGTAGGAAGGGGAATGGATTACAGTAATGGAGGATGGGCCATGGAGTCAGAGACAAAGAGGATGTGTGACCAGTCTGAGCGGCTCAGCAGAGGGTCAGAGGTGAGGGGGAGGCCCTGATCCTGAACTTAACTAATTAACGCTTGTTCCCATTTCTCAGATATTTATATGTTCTCCTCGTTCGACCTCATTGTCTCGGAGCTGCTCACAGAAACTGCAACAAAAGTCTTTAAAAATGCACTTACAGCCGCGTGGGGAAGCTAACAAGCAGAGTCATTTTATACATCTTTAAACACGTTGTTCACACACACACACACACACACACACACACACACACACACACACACACACACACACACACACACACACACACACACACACACACACACACACACACACACACACTCTCACAGCACCTTAAGGTGTCTTGCGGCGGTAATGGCTGTTTTAATGGTCCTGAGGTAAGTGCTTTGAACTCGTTGAGTGTAATCACCTCAGAAATTTCCCTCTGAATCATTTCACAATTTTGCAGCGTTCCAATTACTTTATGATGTGTGCCCCTGGTAGCTCCGCTCTGAGACCATGGATAGATAGATCTTTCATTTTGTCATTGTACAGGTACAACGAAATTACAATAAACTCAAGGTGCCAACACGCAACAACAAGACAATATAAAAACAATAAATGGGATTTAAAATAGACATGATAGGGAACATAAATAAATAATAAATTAAATTGCACGATTCCCCTCGTATTGCACGGAAGGCTTATATATACGAGGGGAATCTAGCACCGCTCTGAAACTCCAGGTAATGACAATAGATGCATTGTAGTGATGGAAACCTTACATAGAATCTTATCTTATCTTAAAACACATTAATGTCAAGCTTTTTAATAGACAGTCGAGTAATTCAATCTAAATATAGACCTGCGAGCGTGACCATGCAAAACGTTACCTCTCAGGTGATGTTAGAGGGTTCCCCAGAATGCCATCATTTGACTGACGTGTGACCCTCAGCACTGAGCCTGTCCTCAGACTCATACTGCAGGTTTGAAGACACGAAGATGATGCACATCCTGAGAATAATATTATATCTGATGCCCTCCAAAGTTTATCTGAGGAAAAACCTCAGAAACCTCATTAAAAGGTTTGTTGAATGAACGTCTCGTGATGCATTCACCAAAACAGTTTTAGACTACAGAGCAAGAGAGGAGAATGATTTATTACTAGATAATAACACAGATGCTCTCTCTCTGTCTGACTGGAAAGTAGAAAGGAAGCAAAATCAGAACCAAGCACAGGTTCTGGGTTTAAAGGATTCATGAAGGGGTTAAGGACAAGGACACACTCTGCTTCATACAGTATATTGAGACTTTGTTTTGCATTTGTCTCCAGTCTTTTGCATACTCTCTCTCTCTCTCTGATACTCTCTCTCTCTCTCTCTCTCCCTCTCTCAGATACTCTCTCTCTCCCTCTCAGATACTCCCTCTCTCAGATACTCTCTCTCTCTCTCAGATACTGTCTCTCTCTGATACTCTCTCTCTCCCTCTCAGATACTCCCTCTCTCAGATACTCTCTCTCCCTCTCAGATACTCCCTCTCTCAGATACTCCCTCTCTCAGATACTCTCTCTCTCTCTCAGATACTCCCTCTCTCAGATACTCTCTCTCTCTCTCAGATACTCCCTCTCTCAGATACTCTCTCTCTCCCGCTCAGATACTCCCTCTCTCAGATACTCTCTCTCTCTCTCAGATACTCTCTCTCTCTGATACTCCCTCTCTCTGATACTCTCTCTCTCTCTCTCTCTCTCTCTCTCTCTCTCTCTCTCTCTCTCTCTCTCTCTTG
>NW_011332988.1:237289-247472 GCF_000735185.1 Notothenia coriiceps
AGGTGAAGCCCCCCGTGTCCAAAGGGAAGAAGAACGCCTATTCCAACTCCGTCCAGAAGATGACGTGCCCGTTCTGTCCCAGAGTCTTTCCCTGGGCCTCGTCCCTGCAGAGACACATGCTGACACACACAGGTACACACACACACACACACACACACACACACACACACACTGCAGACACACACTGCACACACATTTCTAGATTCTGTCACTAGAAATCAAAGTTTCTGATTCAGTGTTGGTCCGATATCAGGTCCAGTAACGGCGTCCTGCCCGGTCCCCGCTCTGCTTAATGACTCCTGTCAAAGCATGGAGCATTTCCTCCAGTCATCATTGTCATTGTACTTAGCCCTGTCACCTGCAATTAATGTCAAAGTGGAAATGTAACCCGCTGACACCGAGTTTAACTCTGTGACAGGCCGTCAGCCGCCTTTCTGGGGAGGGGAGCACAAAGATCTGCTATCCAATGAAATGTGTGTTGGGGGTAGATTACATGGGGATGGCTTGTATTACAGAAGAAGGATTGGTTTTATATTGTTTGTATTTGTTTATACTATTTTCCATTTTCAATTTATTTTTAACTCTTATCATATTTAAGTATTTATATTTTAATGTAGAGCACACTGGTCCTGCAACAAATGACTTTCCCAATTTGGGACTAATAAAGTATTTATCTATCTATCACCCTTCAAAATATAATCTGTGGAAGCCGTGGCGCTGTAAAAAGCACGACCAATCATCTGAGCCGGCTAAAGTAACTGGATGGCCTACCTGCCTGTCAGCCTTCCATCTGTGCACAAACTGATCTCGTGCCCTCATTAGTCATGTGCGCATTCCTGTGTGTTGGAGGAGGGGCTCTGTGAGGAAATGACAGATTTCTTACGGCTGTGTACTTTCAAATTCTAGCGCACTCGAGCTGGTTTCTCCATTCTTACCGACCCCACCTTTAATGTCACTTTGTCACATGTTTTCCACTCGTAGAGCACTTTATACTTTAGTTCATCATATTCTCTCCACTGGAAGGGCACCAGAGAGAGCCATCCATCTTCTCCCGCTTATCCGTGGTCGGGCCAGAAAGAGCATTTCATTATACTTTCAGCAATTGATCACATTTCCTCTCTGATACTTTGTGGACTACTCAACAGAGCAACTTCTACATGTTCATTGTTCGAAACCCTTTGACAAGATACAAATTCACCAAATGAAATTAGAGCGGCTTTGTGTCGTGCGTCCCGGACAGGAAATAGATTTGTTATAAACATTGAATCATCTCTATGTGGGTTAATCAGGCCATCATTTCTCGTTTTTCATTTTCTCAAATTCACTTCAGTAATTACGAGCTGTTTTGTGATTCTCGTAGAATGCGGAACCAAATTGTCAAGTCTTGATTTGGCTCATTGTTGATTTCATTAGGCCGAGCCGCTCCAGACAACAGATCTAATGAAAAGCTAAAGTGAAAACACCGGGCCGCTGTGATGCTTTAATGGCATTAGTGTTGGGTTTTTCCGAGGCTAACGATGCATTGTGCTCCTACCTATCTGCGCTCGGGGTAATGTCTCCGCATTATGAGACGTTTTTAATCGGCTTTGGTGGCCTGTTTGTCTGCAGAATGCATGTAATATCACCCGGGCCCAGGTACCGCTGTTGCTATAGCAATCCTAATTACAAAAGCTTCATTAACTCACAACAGTTTTTGTCAGTCAAAGGGGGGTTCACATTAAGGAAATTTACATATTGAGGAAATTAACACAATTGGCATGAAACCAGGGTCATTAAAATGAGAAGGGGCCTAACAAAGAGAACGGAAAGCGCCTGTGAGCGAGGAAGAGGAAGAGGAGAGGTAATGCAAGGGAGCCAGAGTTTCTTCTTTGAATGTGTGATGATGAATAACCCTGCCTTCAAGATCTAAAAGTGAATCCATCATGTTGTTGTTCCAGTTGGTAACATCAACGTCATGGTAGCTGCCTTAAAACAAACACATCATTATCATAGAGGAAGAATCTGGATCCATAGCCAACAGTTTAGTGTTGGAGGAAGCCATTCATGTTTACATCTTCTGTCACAAACACAAGCATCTTGCGCAACGAACAACAACCAGCTGTAACATCACAACAAATCTGTATTGTGCCATGTTTAGTTCTTGTTAACTCGTATCTGGCTTAAGTTATAGTCCATGTTTAGTTCTTGTTAACTCATATCTTGCTTAAGTTATAGTCCATGTTTAGTTCTTGTTAACTCGTATCATGTTTAAGTTATAGTCCATGTTTAGTTCTTGTTAACTCGTATCTTGCTTAAGTTATAGTCCATGTTTAGTTCTTGTTAACTCGTATCTTGCTTAAGTTATAGTCCATGTTTAGTTCTTGTTAACTCGTATCTTGCTTAAGTTATAGTCCATGTTTAGTTCTTGTTAACTCGTATCTTGCTTAAGTTATAGTCCATGTTTAGTTCTTGTNCTTGCATTCCTCAGATTGTTGTCATGTGACAAACTTAAAGATTTCCTTTTATGGACGTCAGTGTTAACAGAAGGGCGTGGCCTCACTAATACACACCCAGGTCAACAATCATTCACACTCACACACACAGACAAAAAGAATGCATATAACTGCACAAACACCTCACACACTCCTGCCAACTCAAACACAGATAGACAAGGAAGTGAAGGAGTTGTGAAATGAGGCTGGCAGCATTGTCATCCTCTTCTAAGTCACACACACACACACACACACACACACACAAACTTCACAGGTACAGACTATGGCGGCCTGCGAGTTTAAGAACAACTACTGCATTACGTGACGCTTGGATCACAATATCTGCTTGGACTGAAAACCAGTACCAGATTGATGTCAATGTTACAAGATAAAGCGTGATAGAAATTGTGTTGTAGTCCTTGTGGTCACAAAACTAATATAGGTGGGGTTACTCTAAATAAGGCAGAATGCAGGCACCTTCAAATACGCCACGGTTAGAACAAGCAAACATTTGAATACCTAGAAGATAGGTAGAACATAGAAACAACAGATATGCTAAAAAACAATAAAACATTCAAAACATAAAGTTTCTTTGTACTGTCCTTTGTTTTAAATGTCCTAAAGCTAGGAATGTGTTTGCTGTAAACAAGGCTGTAAAAGGGGCGTAAAAAAAGTCATGAGGCTCATGATGACCAGGTGAGATTATCAAATTATTTTCCACTAATCCAATTTCTTGTCTTGTTTATTTAAAAAAAAGAGTTAAAATAAATACATAATGCTTGATATGTAGCCGTTGCTAGCAGCCGGTTAGTTTATTAATTGAGATGTTCATTTTGATATTAATGGACACTAGAGCTGGGCTAGCATTTTAACTATGATTTCTGTATTTGCGCTAAACTACTGTAAACTGCTGTCAGTAGCTCCACATTTAGTCAACATAGTAGTAGACATGAAGTCATGGTTAGCAAAGATTAGCATGGCTTAGAATAAATACAGGTAACTAGTTATCATGGCTCTGTTGTTTTTCACCCTGTTCTAGGTCTTTTTGCTAAACTAGGATAACCCACTGCTGGCATTAGCTTCAAAGCATACAGTCAACATGAAGCTACAGCTAGCAGTTTTAGCTTAGCTAAGCAATAAGACTTATAACCATGTAGCTTGGCTCTGCTTCTTGGTAACATCTCTAAAGAAGTCGTCCTCAAGACAATGTTGCCAAATGTCCATGTTTAAAATCATTGTGCTAAGATAAGCTAACGGCCTTACTTCTAGCTTTATATTTTCCAAGTGGTAGGCCTACTAATCTTTTCATCTAGTTCACAACAAGAAAGTGTTCAATCTTCCAACTCATACCCTGTCTGGGTTGTGGTGGCAGCATAAATAAACAAAGTAGGCCTAGCTTATCTTTCTTCCAAACAATGCCCTCAGGCTTTTAAAAAAAAGGCGTTACCAGGCCAGATATTTATCATCTCCTTGTTGTGTTGTAGGTGGGCCCCCTGCCCCCCTTACAGATGGATAAAGGCCTACCTTGATCCCTCCCCGAAACCACCACAGCTCATGTTTTTGTAATGTAAAGGTGTTCCTCTGCACCTTTTCCATACTGCAAGGCATACATGTCAGATCTTGCAAGCTAAAATCTTTATTCATTAACACATATTGTGTCTTAAAACAATGGAATCAACATGTAAATTATCCAGCATGTGCACATTTTTCATGTTAAACTCCTTGAAGGTTGCTAAAGCTCAGCTCTCCCTCCACTGAAACATTACATCATAGCGTGCTTTGGACAACAATCTGGTGCTGCACAGCTCCAGGGTGGACTTTGTCCGACCCTCGGCTGTAAAGCAAAGCCAGTGTGGCGTGCTAAGCTGAAAGATCGCTGCCATGAGTGATTAAGAGGCTTCCAGTCAGCACACTTATAAGCGTATCAGGTATGAGTGACTGGCTTGACACGTTTGTTCTTTTGCTAATCAGGAAATGATGCCAAATCAGGATGGAGGAAGACAGGGAGGGGGATCAATAAAAGAGAGCATGAAGAATGAGAATTGTGCAGAGAGAAAGACCAGGAAAAGACGAAGTGAAAAATGAAGAGATTGCATGTTTTAAAGTGACAGAAAAAGATGGAGAAAGATCCGAGGTAAGGTGTGGCATTTTCTTATGAAATCTCAACAGGCTGCACATTCTGCTGCCGGTCTGAGAGAAACCGGCTCTCCACTTCCTCTTCACCCCACTTCCTGCCTCTGCTGCTGGCCTAATGCCCTTATATGGCATCCCCCGGCAGCCAATCAGGGCAGAGCAGGCAGCTCATTCAAACAGCTAGTGTGTGAGAGGAGGAGAAGGGTGGGAACAGCAACCCACCGTGCTAAACAATATAGACTGCTAGCACACACACAGACACAAACCTGGGTTGAAACAATAAAAGGGTTGCTACAATGCAACAAAGCAATGCATGCAAACTTTACTCAGGGATTCAGGGGCACCGGGTGCATGCCGCAGCATTGGGGTTGTTTTTTTGCTGGAAAAAGGAGAGGGTGGGCTCTCGGTTAATGTGCAGAGGAGAGGAGAGGAGATAGATTCCTAAATATGGGAGGAGGATGTGGACAAGGGTATGACTTAGCACATCATCTAGTATCATCATTCATCTACAAAAGGGCCCATGACCATTATTTAACATGATCACATGCGTACATCATGTACATGTGCCAGATCTTGCCATGAAAGAAATGTAATCATCAGTCGACACATGACTGATGTTTGAGATAAAGACAGGAAGAGGGTGGAGATGGATAGATATTATTTCTGACTGTCATTGTATAACATTTACAAAATCTTCTTAAAAATAGAATAAAATACAATTTAATAAACATCCAAAGCAAATATATAAGAATTCACACTGTGAAATATACAGAATAAATTAGAATTCTCTCTAATAAACTAATTAGGAACAGAAGTATATAAACATTGGGTACTATATACATTAACACATTGTGCACAGTAGCTTTAAATACAAGTAAACTATATCCTGTGAGGTCGTGTGAATAGGCTACAATATGTATTTACAGTATGTGAAAAATGTTCCTTATTATAAGATATGAAGAGGAAATTGAGACAGAAAGCAGCGAGGCATGACGACCGGCTGTTTTGTTATGTAAGGAACGTCCAAACCGTGCCAATGACTGCAGAGCAAAGTGCATGGGCGTGTGTGTAGGTGGCTGACCTCTCCCTGTGTTGGAGCGATACAGCAGAGAGGGATGAGGAAGATCAGGAAGTAAAAGCAGCACTAGGACCACTCTGGAGGCTAGAAAACTCTCCAAGACAAGCCAATCAGAAGGCCGGTGCTTGTGATATGAGCCAATGTGAGAGGAGGAACCCTCCCACCAGACAGAAACAGATGGTGGAGGATAAATAAGCTTCCCTGGGTTCATCACCATGCAGGGGGTGAATAACAAGCGTGTGTGTGTGTGTGTGTGTGTGTGTGTGTGTGTGTGTGTGTGTGTGTGTGTGTGTGTGTGTGTGTGTGTGTGTGTGTGTGTGTGTGTGTGTGTGTGTGTGTCGAGTGGAGATAGATTTAGATGCAGAGATAGATAATTATGTCACTCTTCTTAAGTTGATCGGTCTGCATACTAAAGAAACATGATTATTTTTTTCATTTTCCTCGTGTGTGCTCGGTTTTATATTTTACATTGTGCATTCGTCAGCTGTGGAATGTAACTAACTACATTTCGTAGTATTTTGTCGAACTTTTTGGGAGTATTTCCTTTTTATGCCACTTCACTCCTACTCAACTTTATTTTGGAGCAAATGAAGTAATACATTTGTTTTAGGTAACGAGCGATTTTACACATATCAGAATCTGCCAAATGTATTGCCAAGTAGGTTTACACATACACATTCTTTGGTGTGTTCTGATGCAAATATAAAACACATAAGATAAGGAGAAATGTAAGAAAAGGACCAAAGATAAGACAATAATAGAAAACATATTTATGCTTACAACAAATGTAATTATACAAAAAACAGTATCATATTGTGAAAAACTGAGAAGAATTAAATTAAATATATGCAGTATGGGGTTTCAATTGGAATCCTGCATGTGCAGATGTATATGAGGTATGTGCCCGATTAACAATATTAAAAAGGGGAATGTTTATGGGGTATACAAACACATGTAATATACTCCTAAAACATCCACTATTTAAAAATTACTATCTGAAAGCATCCTAAATTGGCTCAGGTTTGACAAACTATAACTATTTAAAGTGTGTTTTTTAGTGTTAAAAATATAATAATATAATATGGTTTAATAATATATTTTGCTGGTTATATACTTTAGTACATTTCTAATGTTGATACTTTTACTTGTATTTGACTGCTTAAAGACCAATGTATTTCTACTTTTACATACATTAATGATCTTGGTATTTCTTCCACCTATGGCAATAATGCCTACATTTCTGTCTTTGTATGCATCAGGATGTCTTTACATACTGCTGCACGTTCAGTCCTGACATCTCTCCATTAAAGGCAGTCATCAGTCCCCGACACCTGAAAGAAACCTCACAACCTTAAAAGGCACCTCAGCCTCTGCTCTGAGCCAATCAGAGGACAGAACGGCAGGAGGAAGTGAGGTTTGTGCACAGGAAGGGGAAGAGAAGAGGACAGAGGGCCTGGTGTTTTCACATGAGGAACAGAAAAAACAAGATTTCAGAAAAGTTTCAAACAGCCTCGAGCAATGCATGTGTTTATTGCATTAGTTCAGCCATTAGAGAGAAGCTCTCTTTGTCCGACAACTGGGTTATACACTCTAATAATCGAACAAGCTTTATTTGATACGTACGGGTATTTGTGTCAGCAAATCATTTTGGTTTCAGAGCGGAATGCCATAGCTTTGGTTAAACAAGAGGTGTGAAACATTTACAGCGTGGGTGAAGTATTTTAGGAACTTTTTTTAATTTGTCGTATAAAATACTCTTAACATCACAGACAGCTTAAACCAAATGCTCCAATAAAAGAAGAAAATCTTTTATTTGTGGCTTTTATCGTCTGTCCAATCATTTGTTGCATCCTGAACTAAATTTAGCTAGTTTGATAGCTGTGAGTACAATAGCTAATAATATTTTTAAAATCAGAATGATAATTTTGGGCAGGGGCATTAAAGGAAAGCCTGAAATGATTTGCTGTCAGTGTTGCCAATTTAGCAACTTTCTAGTTTTATTGACTTTTGAAACTACATTTAGAGACTTTTAAAATGAGTGCTGATAGCTACTTTCATTCAAAAAGAGATTGCAACACTAGTCTAGGTTTTCTGGTTGGATCATTAAAAATGATTCTAGCCTACTCTTGCTGGCTTCTCCAATGTTTCCTACCCAAGCTTTAAACGAGGAA
The DNA here is from genome assembly GCF_000735185.1 of Notothenia coriiceps. Classification (NCBI taxonomy): domain Eukaryota; kingdom Metazoa; phylum Chordata; class Actinopteri; order Perciformes; family Nototheniidae; genus Notothenia; species Notothenia coriiceps. The sequence continues at coordinate 245,143 of NW_011332988.1, forward strand.
GTGCCAAGTCTGTAAGTTAACTAAAATGTGAAAGGATCACCACATCAATACGTCCTTGTAATAATAACTACTTGTTGCAATAGATCTACATTTCTATGTCAAAAGACATGTGAATAAGTTCTTGAAGTAAGGAGCATTTTGTGGTAAAGCTTGATGATTGACAAAAGATACTGGTCAAGAAAGCCATGGTGGGGCGTGGCATATAAACTGTGTTTGCGGTATGCCTCTGTGTTTGTGTGTGTGTGTGTGTGTGGTGTGTGTGTGTGTGTGTGTGTGTGTGTGTGTGTGTGTGTGTGTGTGTGTGTGTGTGTGTGTGTGTGTGTGTGTGTGTGTGTGTGTGTGTGTGTGTGTGTGTGTGTGTGTAAGGATCCATTTGGGCCGTAAATGGGAAGCTAATCCAATTGGAGCACGAACAGGCCAGCTGGCAGGCACAACATACACACACACACACACACACACACACACACACACACACACACACACACACACACACACACACACACAGCTGGTCACTGGCCTGTGCCTTGGAGTCAGACCATCACCACGGAGACCCACGGATCAATGACGCTGCAGACAACCCATCTATAGGCTCTGTCACGGGAGGGGGGGAGGTAGAGAGGAAGCTGGGACGGAGGCAGGAAGGGGGTGAATAGGGCTTCCCTCGATGAAACTATGACCAGTCACAGATGGCAAACAATCGGTCAGCCAGTCACTTTTCAACAGGCTGCAAAGACAAGAGAGAATGAGGAGAGGATGGAAGTGCCTGGCTAGCAAGATTGGGGGATGGATGAGTAAAGAAAGAAAGACAGAAAGAAAGGGGGAGTAGAGCGAAATGGTGTCGTTGACAGCAAAAACTTTGAGTCCCAGCATCAAAAGCTAAAAAAACATTCAAGCAAAGGATGGGAAGTCTGCTTATTTGCAGTCTGGTGGAGAGTTAGATGAAAAGATAAACCTCTCATATCTGTTGGCTTAATATGAGGCTACAACCACCTGTGGTTAGCTTAGCTTTACTTAGCACAAAGGCTGGGAAGAAGAGAAACAGCTAGCATATTTACAAAGGGAAAACAAAAGTCTATTAAAATGTTCTATCCCATTTGATTAGTCTCACAAAAAACAAAATGACACTACAAAAAGTGAAGAGCTGCTTACTAAGGCCTATTTGCTGTTCCTTGCGAAATATAGCGCTGCAGGGATGGCGTCTTTTTAACGCTGATGTTAGCATCACTATTGACAAAAGGCTAACAGGAAAACATGTTTATGATACTCAAAAGTCTTGTTCATCTCCACAAATGAACAATATCTTGATTATGTTTGGAGTATAAATGCAATCACCAAAAGTAAACGGCTAACGTCAGGCTATAAAAAAACATTTCGCCACTACACACCGTTTAAGACAAATAAAGTTAACAATGTAAGTTCAATTAGGGGTATTTACTGACATGTTTTTTTGTGGTACAGTAGAACTGAACTGAAAATATTTTAAGCTTGTGTTAACCACAAACCTAATTTCGGCATCTCCCCATAAACCCGAGAGATGAGAGAACCCCAAATAGGCTAAATGCTAACTAATTTCCGGGTTGTATCAGTCATTCCTGCAGCACTTTGTTTGTATTTTTACACAGAACAAGATGTTAATTAGTGAGCTTTATTGGTATTGTAAGATATAGTTTGTTACTTTAGGACAGAGCGAAACATTGTGCTAGGCTAAGCTAACTGGCTTCTGTATTCCTGTCAATTTTGCAATTAAAGGTGGGGTAGGTAATTTTGGAGAAACCAGCTCGAGTGCGCTAAAATTTGAAAATACACACCCGGGAAAAATCTGCCACTTCCTTACGTTGAAGCTTCAACGCTTCTGCCCATTCACTTTGAATGGGGTGACTTTGAACTGCATTGTGGTTCCGTCGCTTCACTTTGCTCGCGTTGCTCGCTTCAAAAGTTGAGCAATGTTCAACTTTTGAAGCTTCGACGGAAGCGTCAGCCAATCAAATCATATGCCAGTACAAGCTCTAGCCAATCAAACCGCGTGCTTGTGTGTCTGGAGCGGGAGAGTCATATGATTGGTTGTTGGTTGAGTTTCAGACACGCCCACCAGCAAGCTTCAACGCACGCCGCCGTGTGGATGCTGCGTTACAGAGCCCCTCCTCCAACACACACGAACGCGCACATGACCAATGAGGGCACGAGATAAGTTTGTGCACAGATGGAAGGCTGACAGGCAGGTAGGCCATCCAGTTATTTTAGCCGGGCCGGCTCAGATGATTGGTCGTGCTTTTACAGCACCACGGGTTCCACAGATGCCATTTTTTAATGTATTTTTTGTCAAAGCACTT
>NW_011332988.1:247480-270233 GCF_000735185.1 Notothenia coriiceps
CACACACACACACACACACACACACACACACACACACACACACACAAACGCACACAAACGCACACACAAACGCACACACTCACTCTTGGGCAGACAGGGTGTTCAAGGAGTAATTCACACCACATGCCAACAAACTGGGCGGTTGTGTTTTTTTTTGGTTTTCTGTGTGTGTGTGTGTGTGTGTATGTCTGCGACTGCTTTAATGCTGAGGTCAAACCAGTAAATGGGAGGGGGTTCCCGAGATTTTGTTAAAGTGTTAAAATACATGTGTGTGTGTAGGCAAGTCCACAGCCACGTCCGTGTGTGTGTGTGTGTGTTTTAATTGCGGTCTCAGCAAAAGTAGCAAGTGTGCTGGATACAGATGGTTTTCATCACCGCACAGTGGACTTCTCTCTCTTTCTGTCTCCCTCTAATCTCTCCTCTCTGTTTTTGTAATTAAATGTTACTTAATGTACCCGGGCTTCTAATTTGACAATTCATTAAATATGTGACAATATACAGTAAGTGTGTGCCGCACTGTTTCACAGTGTTACAATTTTCTGCGGTTGTGAAATGATGCAGTAGAACAGATTGCTGCATGATTGAGTAAGAGCTTCCATAAAGAACATCTTTCAATCTGGCCGTTAATTTGTGGTGTATACACACACACACACACACACACACACACACACACACACACACACACACACACACACACACACACACACACACACACACACACACACACACACACACACAGACCAGCACAACCTCATGACAGAGGGTTAGAGAGGGGAGACAGCAGGATGCACATTTGCTTCCTCTGACTCAAAGGGGAAAGGTTGCTTAGTAAATATTGATTTATGAAAGTGTGTGTGTATGTGTGTGTGTGTGTGTGTGTGTGTGTGTGTGTGTGTGTGTGTGTGTGTGTGTGTGTGTGTGTGTGTGTGTGTTTTGCGATGGGTGTTTTCTTGTTATGTTTTAGGAGCAGTTCAGACATTCCAACAAAAATGCCCATTCCACTGGGACTTATTTGTCTCAATGATAGAGAGCCTGAGTCCTAAACGCTAAAAAGCAACGCAGCAAAGAAAAGAGAGAAATGTAATGACACAAAGAAACACAGTTATTATGTTTTTAATTAAATGAAGGGTTAGGAGGAAGGTAGTGGGGAAAAAGAGGAGTTAGACAGCTGAAGTTACATTGTCTGAGGGATAAATCGCAACACTCAAGGGCAGAGTGAAGCAATGGAGAGAGCTAAAGAGTGATGGTGTCACTGGTTTGAATGGACAGCCCTGGAGGGCATGAAGGGGATAAATGGGAAGAAGAGAAGGAGTGAAGAGGTGGGTGGTGGTTAGTCACAGCTCTTTAGGGCACATCGGGGCAAACGGCCCATTACATCACTCTGACACACACAAACACAGTGCAACTGACACACATCAAGATTTGCTGACACACTTCTGCCTCAGAGGATGTGGAAAACCCACTTTGCACCTTCGTCGGAAAGGAAAGGGAGAAGTAGGAAGAGGAGAAGGGAAGGGCTGTGGAAGTGGGAGAGTGGAGGCAGGATTGAGAAACAAAGAATGGAAAGGAGGAGATGATCAGAGTTTAGGAGTTAAAGAAGGTTTTGGGATGTATTCAGTCACATGGACGCACAAACGCAGTTCCTGTGTGTGCGCCAGGTGGACGTCTCAGGTTAAAGGAAATCCGACCTGACAGCTTGGCAAAGGGAAAGTGCTCAGAGAGCGGTCTGTAGGGGACTTTTAGTGCTTCTCCTTTCTATTCATTTAAGAAATAGTTTGTATGGGTGTTTTTTATTGAAACTGACCTTGCACACATGCAATTTACAAGAAAATAGTTTAAGTAAGGTGTGACTTTTGAAACGTGTGTCTCCATGATGAGTGTGTTGTTGTTCAATTCTGTAGGTATTTCACTATGTGACAATGTGTGCACGATGAACATCTGATCATCTCTATTTCTCCCTCGTAGGCGCTCCAGGCAGCCAGACAGTTCCTCCTCCAGCAGGCCTCTGGACTCAACTCCCCTGGCAACGAGATCAAACAGAACGCCCTGCAGGTCAGTAAACACACACACAAACAGACTGATGCACAACCAAAGTGTTGCTTTGTCACCATCGGTATAATATTAAACCCCTGGCTGCCGCAGCTTAGCCTTCTCCAACTTGCCACGTCCACCACACAGTGTGATATAGGCACATACTTTTCTCTCTCTCGCGCTCTCCCTCTGTCTGTGAGTGCATGTGTGTGTGATTGTTAATGTATGTGTGTGAATGAGGTCTTTGTAGTGATTGGGTAGTGAGCTGTTTTCAGAGTTAAATTCCACAGTAAGCGGAGAGAGAGGGGTTAGCAGGAGTGCAGGATCCCCACTGAAAGATACTTGAGGAGGACACACACACACGCACAGACACACACACGCACAGACACACACACACACAGGTTGATGCATATCACACATGACATTACTTCTGCTGGTTCTTTAGAATTATGTGATGTTTGGTATACAGAAGTGTGATTTGTAGCCATGGCTCATATCAATAAAGTGGGGCCATGGGTCTACTAGAGCAGCAAGCAGTCTGCTGCAGAACTGCTCTTCTCATTACCGTCCAAAATGATAAACAGACAGCTGTAACACCACAATACGGGGAAGAAAGAAAGAGAAATAAAGGTGGAAAGGAGGGATGTGAGTCAGAAGCAACGATAAGGTCAGATTTCATTCTAAGCGTCTGCAGCCAGTAAGGTGAACTTGGGAAAAATGGGAAACTATTCACATTAAAAGCTGATAATGCAAAGTCAATTATGTTTTAGAGTGATATCTTGCAACATTTACATGTACTAGGACATAAAATGAATGCTTCATGGAAGCATTTTAATTTGTTCTCATAAATATTTGGTGTTGGCTCATGTTATTCCAGGAAACCTCATCTGGTGCAAATAAACTTTTATATGTCCAGCAGCAGGAAGAGGGGTTTGTTTGAAAATGAGCTGGGTGTTTAATATGAATATTATGAGTAGCCTTCATGATAGAGCAGACAAAGAAAAAAACTCAAACGTCATCAACGGAAAGACCAAAGAAAAAGATTTTGCTGTGTCGGCCACACAGTTTAATTGCCAAGTGACCTCTGGGATGTGCAAAAATGCCACAGAATTAATGACTGCTTATTACTGGAGATGTCAGAAAAGAAATAATAACGTATAAAAAGGGGGATCTTGCAGATTACACTTTAATCAAAACCCCAATTGGAAACGGAATCACTTTATTTACTTTGGATAGAAACTGGCAGTCAGAGAAATGATACGGTGACTTTAAAGGGGTCAGAGAATAAAATAAATACATTTTTATATAAGATCTCTATTGTTAAACATTCCGAGGATTTAAATATAATTTATACTATTAAACCAAAAAGAAATTGCATGTGTGCTTAAATTAATATGAATACATGTGTTACAGAATTTCAAAACTGCTTATCTTTCTATCGCATTTCCTCCTTAAATCTTATCATTCCCATAGTTCAAATCCACATTGGTGATCGATCCAAACGGGTCAGTGTGTGTTATCAGACCCTTTATCTGACCTGTGTCTCATACATATAGTAGACCCTCCAGAAAAACGCGGGCAAAAATCCTTGATTATGCGATTAAACATGCAGGGTTTTTATGTGATTTTATGCGGTGAAATTGCGGGAAGTTGCGAAATATGCTAAATATGCGGAAAAAAGAATAACAATTTTTTTAAATATTGGGCTGTCTTATTTATTCTCTCTCACACACAACCTGCCACTAACGTTAAACCCCTTTATTATTCAATTAAACACATTCAATGTTTATTTATTGTAAAAGCAATTGGGCTATTTTAATCTCACACACACACACACACACACACACACACTTCTCCGCCTCATTCTGTTTTCATTTACTCGTTCGTTATCTGACCAGCTTCAATCTTGTAGGCTACTCACTTCGTTTCTTGTAGCCCTCGAAAGGGTTTTGGAGGTTGATGCCTCGGTGAACGTGAGTTGTTTGGCTTTCTTGTCCGCAGCAGCAGAAAGCATTTTCGAATGTTTGAATGAATCAAAGTGGGTCGTCACCGTCGATGTTCTCTTATGCTCCAACACACAGTTGCACGGGGTGCAGAATAGTTTCCCCCCACTTTTTGTCCGGTCTTTAGTAGAAATGTTCGTCGGTAAATGAGATGCATTAGATTTTTTCATCTTGGTGTTTTCTCTATCGTGTGAGCTCCACACGTTCACTCTATACAGTGTTGTTTACATTCTGTGATGCGCGAGCTGAAATGCGGGGATTATGCGGCCTTTTAAAAATCTGCGCCATTTTGCTGGTTATGCGGTAAATTCTGCGATCGCAGAATCGAGTTTTTCTGGAGGGTCTAACTTATGCCAAAATATGCTTCAAGCCTGTAGTGTACACCGAGTACCGACAAAGTGTCTTCGAGCATCTGAAAAAGCGCTTAGAAATCAAAAATGTTATTATTATTATTAAAGTCCGGGATCTTTTTCATTTTTCCTTCTTAATTGTGTCCTTTTTATACATCATATAACAATCTTTGGAAGTAAAATGAGTTCCTGAACAACAGTTTTTACATAACTTTGCACAAGCTGTATGTTCTCTGAGCACAACTACTTTTATTGCAACAACATTCAGTTATGAAACAGTATTCAGGTTGTATATAGCACTGCAACTTGAATGAACTCTTGATAGCAAATTCATTAGAACGGCGGCTAAGCTAACTGCTATGCTATCTCTTTACACATGTCTTCCTCTCATTCACCTTGCTATTCCTTCCCTGCGTGTCGCCCTCTCTCTTCAGTACGGGCTGAAGAAGAAGGAGGAGAAGGAGGCAGAGGAGAAGGCGGCCATGGAGCAGGCCTGCGAGGGATCGCTCACTCGCCCCAAAAAGGCGATCCCTCGAGGCTGCGGAGACGACGACGAAGAGGACGAGGAGAGCATCCTCGACACCGTCCTCAAGTTTCTGCCCGGACCTCTCCAGGACATGTTCAAGAAGTAAAAAACAACAACAACAAGAAATGAAACGAACCCTACATTCAGGGTGCAGTCTGGCCTGGGGAGGTGGGGATCTTTCTGTGGCTGAACTGAAGTGTTTCGGGTGTTCAGGCAGGGTTTCAGGGTAGATGTGGGGACATATAGAAAGTGGATTATGGGGTGGGTGTTTCTTGCCAAACTGTTAGAGGCTACACACTGCCTTTCTAGAAATCGTTTATTCTTTTCTACTCCTCGACGATTGCGTTATTCTTCCCTCTTTTATTTGCCAAATTGCCGTACAAACTTTCAACTTAGCACATTTCTTACGACTTAGTACGTCTTTTGTCCTTTTCTTGTCGCTATTTTTACACCTGTTGAGATCAGACATTTTAGATTGGTTGGCCGTGATCTGTTGACAGGCGATGGGGACCCATGGAGAACAGTATTCCCTTTTAAAGAAGGAACGGCGGACACTTCTGTCCTCATGCTTCTGTGCTTTTTCACACGGCACTGCCACCATGTTTTCCAGTAGATGGAGCATGTTGTGTTTATTTCAGTGAGTGTTTTCTACTTTTATGAACCTTGTGATGGTCTTTATATTGAAAAAGAAATCAGCATTTGAGTTTTTAGGACATGTGCCTTCATACCATCTCCTCTAGCAGAGGAATTGTAAATGAGGGTTTCATTTTGCGTCAAACAGGTGTACAGTTGTTGGTAGCATCTAGGCATCGGATACTTTTTTGGAAAATGAAATTAATTGAAGTTGGCTGGTTGGTGTGTTTTGGGGTTTCCAGAAGCTATCGTTCAAACTACTTCTGGAAACCCCAGACCCGGTTATTAATGCCTTACAACCCACAAAGAGATTTAAAAACATCATTCACTGTTACCAATGGCTTTCCGAAAAACTGTTTGCTGAAGAATAGTCCTTCTCAACCACTAGATTTACAAAAGTCAGCTATTAGACTGCCAACATGCTAGAAAAGCAACATTTAAGATCTCCAACGTGTCACAAACTCATGTCAATATGTGGATTTTCAATCACAAGTATTTTGAAATACATTTCGTTAGCTCGAGGTATCGTCCATTCAAACAAACAAGAGTCTTTGTACCTTGTTTGAATCCCATATTTTTAAGTCAATGCTGTTTTTTTTCAACAATGACATACAGTCATGATCATTTTAGGTGGAGCGTTCCCATAGACAATCAAAGCATTGACCACTGCAGTCACTTCCTGTCATCCCATCTATGATTGGTTACAAGTGGGTTCTTCATTAAGCACTGGAGTGTCTCTTAATGTAAACTATTTTATTTATTGTTTTTCTTCTTCACACATGAATGCAAATGCCAGGGAATGTTTGTTTTTATTTACTTTACTGTGAATGTGCTGCCAATGTATTTCAATGCAACCAAGCTTATGATTTACTTCACTTTCTTGATGAGCTCACCTTTCCCCACATCAAGTTCATCAACATCGAGACCAAAGACATTTTGGTGAGATCATACTATTTATTTTTGCCAAATAAAAAGACGTGCATGCCGATTGGTTTTTATTGTTCGTGCAAAACCTGCAGGAGCATCCCAAAGACCACCATTAAACTAAAAAGTGTTTCATGGCTAAAAAAAACAAGATAATTTCACTGAAGCGTGGAAAAACTGGTTTGAGGAGCAAAGTATTTTCTGCACCCCTTAATCTTTGAATCCAACACATATCATGGTGATTTGTCATAGAGCATTGAAGTAGACGTGCTGTAAATGAAATCAATCTCTATTTAGTGAAACCACCTAAATATTTAGACATGTATTGATAAGCATGTGGGTTATTCCTAATTGGCCAGGTGGTTTTTCAGTGGGTAGTTATGCGACAATTTACAATAAAAATGCACCTTTCCATGAGTTTAAATAACTAATGAAGTTCTCATAAACTCTATAAAAACAATTTCCTTTTATTTTTCATTTTCTAGCTCAGATAGGACTTTTCACTAGACAAAGCCATATTATTTAGATCGCAATAATGACTTAAAATGCTTAGAAAAAGAGAATATTTCCACAGTCTCGTTTGTTTTCTGTCAAAAGATTGAAAAAAAACCTCATTGCATATCTGTTTGTAAAATCCTCACCATTCTTGTACCTTTAAACATGTATACTAATGTGTACGCAAAGAAAATGTATGTAAAAAAAGAAGCCTTTGTTATAACTGTCTCAGTGTAGGCCTACTACATGTGTACGGTAAGTGTGTGTGTGTGTGTGTGTGTGTGTGTGTGTGTGTGTGTGCGTGTGTGTGTGTGTGTGTTTATATGTGTGTGTCTTTCTACGTGTCTGTGATGCGCGACCATGTTGTTAATTCATATAGTCCTGGTTTACGTAAATGTGTCTTTGAACTATTTTGTGCACAGGCAGAAGCTATGGGTGCCTCCCTGGTCGTGCCACGTCTTAAAAGAGTTATACTTAACACATTCCTTTCAAATGTTGAGCATGCAAAATGTTAGTAGAGAAGAGAATACACCAAAAATCGAAAGGTTAGAAAAAAAACAACACAATTTCCTGTTTCTGTTCGAGTCTCCAGGCAACAGAATCCGTGCATTGGATCCAGAACGATTGGCGGTCGATGGGGTTGTTTAGTGTTCGATGTTCTTTGTTGTCTGAGGTTAGCTTAACGTCGTGATCGCACAGGAGCTTTTTGAATCAGCTAAAATACAAAAACACATCTGAAGAGTCGCCTGCAAAAGCTCTAGATCTATTCTATACATCTAGCTTATTGTAGCTAGCATTGGGACGAGGTATTCAAAGATGTCAGTTTGCAGACTTAAACTGTATTCACGTGATATAAGGTTTGCTCTAATCGCGAAATTGGGGGCAGAGCTTTGCAGTAAAAACCGCCAGTTAGTTTTTTTTTATGGTTATGTTCAACATGCTAACTTACGTCGCTATACATACAGCTGTCATGTGATCGGTTTTCACGTCAAAAGGTCAGCGGTAAACAAGGTCAGAGTCTAAATTATTTGTTCTTTGAGTGCAGCGCTTGACGACAATTTTGAGCGGTGAATGACATCAAGAGTTTCACCTCCGCTTTCATCAGGCGTGTTTCTCTCCATAGAACGCCAACGTTAGCTTAGAGCCATGTTACTGAATATCAAGTGAATGCAGCTTAAGCTCTTTGTGAAATCTTTGCAAAAAGCTTGTTGTTAGGGTCTCAAATTTAAACTGACATTGACGTATAAAAGTCTTATGCCAACTACTACTTGGTCATTTTACAAATTACGGATTTGCACCATTGTTCTATGATGGATACCTTAAGGTGGGGTTTTGTAAACAAGACAATTCACTGAGGAAATTGGATTGGATTTGTTGGGTGCAAAACATTAAGGAGATTTCCTGCCAAATGAGTTTGGTTTGCTGATATCCTGTGTGATTACGGCCTTAAGACATCAGTGCTGGAGGCTTTTAAAAACAAAATGGGGGAAGTGCAATTTAAATAAAAATATATAGATACTGTAACTAAAACAACCTAGGTCTAAAGAAAATAGATTTCTATGTAAAATACATCATTCTTATTTTAATGCTTTGCTCATTCTCATAAACCAACCGGAGTAATGCATGAGCTATGAGTTGATTGAGGAAAATCATCTAGATTAATTTCATTTATTATAACATGAAGACAGGGATATTCCCTCCACCAGCTCGTGAATTAAGTTTATCCGAGCCTTGTATCTCCCGGGTGGAAAGAGGAGACATAGATCCTGGACTAGTCTTAATTCATGGCCACTTCATGGAAAGTCCAGCCATACATCCTGTGTTTGTTCAGTAGTCTCTCCGCGGGACTCGTCTCGAGGCGTCACAGCTTGTGAACTGCCTTTGAAAAGGGCTATTATCATGTTACCTGTTTGTTAGTTTAACTCATCCGTCACTCGTCCTGGTGTGAAGTGTCAACGTTTTAATCCATCCTAGTTGCATGAGATACTCCCATATTTAAAAGTGTTTGTTGAGCGACATAAAGATCGATCCTTGGATTAATACAGTGGTGCAATAATGATGAATTATAGGCCAAACTAGAGTTAGCATCACAAAGTTTCCTTCCATTGGTTTTTGGAATATTGCAGAAAATAAGATCTGTGGCGAAGACATGTTTATGATACTAACACGTTTTGTTCAGCAGGATAATCTCCACTTATTAACAGCACTTTATAATAATTGAAGAGTAAATGCCATTGCTAAAAGTAAAAAGCTAACATTAGGCTATAAAGGAACTACAGCACGGTCACATGACTTCACGTCACCACCGCTAAGCTAAAGGTGGCTAATGTTGGGCTATAAAGGAACTACAGCACGGTCACATGACTTCACGTCACCACCGCTAAGCTAAAGGCCTAACGTTGGTCGTGATGACGTTTAGTCGTCTCATTTAGACACTTGTTAGCAACAGCCGTTTTTAAATCCACCAGTGGGGTACTTACTGACGTATTTTATGTCGTAGAACAATACGTTAAAATCTCTAAAACTTGTGTTAACCACAGACCTTATTTGGGAGGCTAACCAAAAACACATTTAGAAAACTGACTACGAGAAGAATGCTAATGCTAACTCATTCCCGGGTTTAAGGACTCAATACGGCACCACTCTATATAGGAAAGGGAGAGAAAGGAGTAGTTAGCGGTTGTAAACTATAATGATGATTTTACATGGATGATATTTACTGTATATTTTCTTAACTAAAGTAGATGTGGGTGAATGAGTGTGTATATTTAGGCACGAAAGGTCTCAGAAACATTAAACTACATCAAATCCTGGCCGGTGTTTCTCTAAAACGATTCCAATCAAAAGCTACTATTGATGGGGTTTTTGGGGAGACTCAAGCAAAAGAGAAACTGGATTATCAAAGCATCTTCTGTTGTCAGGAGCCCAGAAACACTGAGAGAAGTGAGAAACTGCCATTCAAAACCACAGTTCATCGCTAAAAAAGCAAAGATTCTCCATTCGTTTTGGTGATATTTCTCATATAAACACAAAATCATTAACTCTGGCATTGTGCAAAAGACACGCCACATGTTTACTTCTTAAATATATAACTATGAAATGCACAGAGCGGTCGAGAGGAGAAGTAACATTTTGAATAAAAACCTTTAAACTTTATCGTTCCTCCAAAACAAGGCTGGACTGTTTAACACTGAACACTGTAATGATGTCATAACATTTGTCTTTTCTGTAACATTTGTCACGTACATCATTGTGACTGCCATGCTGAATCCTGCCTTTTCAATCCAGTTTAACGCGTGTTGCTCGGCGAAGCTCGTCTTTTCACCACGTTTACGTTTCCCTCCAGTGAAAGACGAGACTTTGAGCGAGCACAACTGTTAGCTCGAAAGAAAAAAATCTCTTTAAATACATTCCAGTCTTTGTGGCATTTGCACTTGAATTAATGTTACACTTACGATGGTTTTGGCATCTGAGAGTCACCACTTTCAACTACCTGTAATTATTTTTTACTAACCGCCAGCCCTCTAAAAACGGTAAAGTTAAAAGGTATGTGGGGTGAAAAGCGTAACGCAGTGAGCAGGGTTGAATACCTGGCCGTAATCCCTTTAGTTCGCCCATTTGTGCCAATCAGCGTAAAGGGCGTTGTTCACAGTTTGCAGATGATGCTAACGTTTCTGTTCCTAAACTAAATCTATACTGTCCGGAGATGCAGCTTCAATCTGCGATTGACATGTGCTGTGTCTCAATTTGCATACTTTTGTACTTATTAAAGTGTATACCACTGCAAAGTATGGCAAAATACACTATAAGTACGTGGACGAGGCACTAATACTGTCCCAAATGTCAAGTGTGCAACGCTTCTAACACTTAGCGTTGTAGCATTTTCGCTATTTAGCGTTTGCTGTGGTTAAGGTTGTTCCAATAAACACGTCATTATCCAATGAAATGTATTTGTGTGGATTTTTCCTGCTATTTATTAAAAATACTATACTATACTATACTAGTGTCAAAAAGAAGCCACTGTTAATTATATTGGGTTAATCAAGTGAACTGTAATGATTTGCTTCCAAGACCGTTACCGTAGCTAGCTAGCTAGCTAGGTAGCTAACAGTACTCTCCTGGTCAAAATACACTTACTTTACAAAGTGTTCACAGTGTAAGACTGTCAGCGCATCAAGCAAAGTGTAAGAGTAGAGACACAGCAATGGACTGCAGTAAATATTGGAAAGCATTAAAAAAGGGTTTTCAACAACTGGTAAAGGGAGTGGATTGATGCTAACGTTTCTGTCGCTGCACTAGCTCTCTTTACTGTCCGGAGATGACGCTTCAATTTGCAATTGACATGTGCTGTGTCTCAATTTGCATAATTTTGTTTACTTGTGCTATTGAAATGTATACCACTGCAAAGTATGGCGAAATACACCATAAGTACGAAGATGACGCACTAATACCGTCGCAAAACTCAAGTGTGCAACGCTACCAACACTTAGTGTCGTAGCATCTTCGCTATTGTAAGCTGCGGTTAAAGTTGCTCCAATAAACACAGCGCTTTCCAAATAAAATGTATTCTTGTGGCTTATTCCCGCTATTTATTAAACATACTATACTATACAAGAAGCCACTGTTAATTGTATTGTGTTAATCAAGCGAACTGTAATGATTTGCTTTCAAGACCGTTAGCGTAGATAGCTTGCTAGCTAGGTAGCTAACAACAGTGACAGTAACAATCCCCGGTCAAAATACACTTATTTTACTAAGTGTTCACAGTGCATGACTTTCAGTGCATCAAGTGTAGTTGAGACACAGCAATGGACTACAGTAAATATTGGAAAGCATTACAAAGGGTTTTCAAGAACGAATTCTTCTTAAAGTTCCTACATTTGAATCAAAAGGGTCTTTCTTTTTTAATTCAGGGTGAAATACTTGCAGGGTGCAGAGGTTAAGAATGTAAAATATGAGTTATTATGCTATGTGTTCCTTAATTGCATGTCATATACTACGTGTGGAGCCCAATCACTGTAAAACTGTCTCATCAATGGAATTGAATCATTCTTTTTGGAAATTAAATGCATAACACTAATTAAAAAAAGGTTTATAAAAAGCTTCTTGTGTTTTTATTTAGAATTTACTATGCATTTTTCATTAAAAAAAGTGTTATGATGTTTAGGGGGGTTTCCCTTCCCTATAGTGTGTCATATGGGGTTTAAGTGCATGTAAATGGTCTCAAAGGATACAATACCAAAGTTACAGTACAAAATGAAACATGAATTTAAAAAAAAATAGTATAATAGGGCCACTTTAAAAAAGGACAGTTTTAATGATTGATTATATAGTAGCCAATTAGTTTTAATCCATTAATCCATTAACTATTGCAGATCTAAAGTCACTACTACTTGTCGTTAACTACAGATCTCTTTATAAAAAAAAACATTTTACAGCGCAAATTCAACTTTAAATTAAGTACTTGTGACCTCAAGTTGGCCTATCTGGTAGATGTATATGTTATAAGGGACTAGAAATATTTAAATCATTGATAATCAGTGTTGTGCTAATTACTGAAAACCAGAAACTAGTTACCATTACTAGTTCTTCATTTCAAAAGTAACTCAGTTACTTCACTGATTACTTACGCTTACGTGAACAGTAACGCATTAGTTCTTAAACAAAAATTGTTACAAGACATAGCAATAGAAATAGTAGAAATAGCCTGCATGTGTTCTACAACATACCGAGCAATGGCTTTATCACGTTTCCCTGGCTAGCAGTCCCTCGTTAAAATCCAGCCGCTGTTGTTAGGTGGAGGTGGAGTGGCGTCGGATGAGTCTGGGTCTGTGTTTAGCTCAGCTTCTTCCCAGCATTGTTCTGCGATGTTTCATTAATTCTGTTTTGGGCGTAGACAGACACAACTTACATTTAACTAAAACGTTCTTTTCTTTTGCAATGAGTGTGTGTGCCTCACACAAGTCTGAATGTGTGAATGTATGTTAATGTAGTGAGTGTGCACCAGGGTGTCACTGCAAAAGAATCAAATGAATAAACACCCTCTAAAACACACACTTTTATACATTCAACACACACACACCACACACACACACACACACACACACACACACACACACAGAAAGACTCAGTGACAGATTAGTGTGTGGGCTGTTTGTAATTTCAAAAAGACATTTACACTTCCCTCGTTCAGGGGCTTTTGAATGACTGAAGGCAGAGAGGGGGTTTGGTGTGTATGAAAAAAAACTCAACACAAGACATTTACATATAGAGAGAGAGAGAATTGCTTTTTATTTCAGGTTATGCTCACATTTAACGGGGACAATGAAAATGCCATCAACAAAGGATGTATGATAGTGTGTGTCGTCATTGTGTTATTTTAATCTATTTTCATCACATACACTGTGTATCTTGGAATAGCTATGAGTTGTTCTCCGAGCAAAATGACAAACAGTCCTGAGGAAATATGAAATTGTTCTGTGTAAAATGTGCAATAGAAGCTAAGCTGACACAAGGCTTAGCGTCAAATTAAATTGTTAAAAAAGGTGGAATATTTCTTACCACATTTGCTTTTTTTGTAAACCTAGGACAGAGGATATTAGCTGACTGCAGATGTATTTATATTATCACACATGTTGGCCAATCCGTAACAAGTCAATCCCAGTACTGAATATACAAAGAAAGTCTTGCGCTCATTGAGAAACAGTGTCTCTAATTTAAAGTTTTTCACCAGAGGAAGGATGAGTTTATTATTAGAACATTATCCTCTGAAGTATCGAAAGTAAGGCATTGCTTTCAAGTCAAAAAAATTAAACAGTGAGTTGAAGAAAATAAATATGTATTCTCACCTGGTTAAAATAACAGCCACGCAATTGTCAGGGCTTTAGGGTTAGGAAAGGATCCATTTCTGTACTTAACTCCCCTATTTCACACTTAGAAACACTTCTGTAGTAATAACAACCTAACCCTAACCGTAATAAATCAATAAATGTACTGTAACTGGAGTAAAAAATCCAGAAGATGACACGTGTTTGATTGTATCACGTATTAAAAGCAGTAATAATGTCATTAAAATCAGTGTATTTTATATTGCTCTGGACATGACTGCCACCTACTGTACGTAAGGAGCTGGTGCAGCTTTATGCAAACCAATTATCAATGACAAAGTCAGCTGGACAAAATCTAAACAATGTAAAAAGAACTTGACTTTTAAGAAATATATAAGAAAGTATCCAATACCATTAAATTCAACTTGCAACATTTTAAACAAATTAGACCTTTCTTAACTGTCAATGCTGCAAAGTCATACCTCCACTGTATGATTCTATCCCACATTGAATACTGGTTTACAAACTGGCCGTTTGCTCGTGCCACAAACCTGAAACCCATAGAACAGCTGTACAAGAGAGCTATCCAGGTGTTTGACAGAAAGCCACATCCATACCACCACTGCACCAACCAAGAGAAACACAATTTCTTGAGTTTTGACAATTTGAAGTTTTTTAAAAAGATGTGCTTTTTTTATAAATGTTTACATGGACTGGCACTTTATGTAGCTCTTGTATCTTATCACTTTATATGTCGTTGCTGCTATATTGTACTGCCTTGTGGTTAATGCTTGTATGCTGCTCTTGATCTTTCTGCATGTCATGTATTTATTTTTGCTCTGTATATAAATGTCATGTTCTTATATGTTGGATGTGAGGAAATGAGCTCAAAGCTAAAATCCGGCTCATTTACGCTTGTAAGCATTGTTTTGTTTGAAAGTGTTCATCGATGTCCCGGTTCAAATAAACGATTAAATTAAATAAAAAATAAAGATTTTGGAAGAAAATGAAGGCATTACTTTCATCGGGACGAAACCAAAGCATGCGGCCGATTAATGGATTCTGGATAACAGAACTGTCTGGTAACACGTGAACTCTCCAATTCGTTTTTTCCGACATACTATACATTTTATTTTTACAGACATAAAATACTATAACTGTAATACTACTATTATGCCTTTTTGTATAATTGTTTCAACACACTATATAATGAATTCTCTTTTTTATATTACGACGTCCTAAACTGTCATTTCTTATATTAAACTTACATTACTTTATTTTGTCATACAACGCTTTGACTTTTCTATAAACGTTTGAGGACATTTTGATATACTATGACTCATATATTTTATTCTAGACTAACTATAATATGAACCTCTATAGACATATTATACTATATAACATATAGATAGTACACATTTGTTTTATGTACAACTCTATCACTGTACATACACATATGTATATACAGTTTTTAGTGGATATAAACACCAGATTGAATGCAGAGACACAGACAGAGCAGGTAATAAACTCCTGTGTGACTTTGTGTTGTGAAGCGCTGACCTCTAGTGGAAACTGTGTGACACTACACAACCAACAGACAGTGCTTCTGACAGTGACCTGTTATCAGCTGTCTGCAGGCAGAGGGCCTACCCAGGCTGAGATCAAACATGAAAACCAACAACATGTAAACACTACAGATAACAGATAAGCTCATTGTCACCACGCTGTCACTGACATCGTTCTGGGAAGGTTCAGAGAAACACTCGCGTTTAAAATCTTTATATATTTACAATATGACAATTTAGTCTCTCCATCAAGTGGAATGGCAGTATACATATTTACAAGTATGTACATGACATGAATACAAATTCAAATATATTTCTTTGAATATTTATTATTAATTTATATATAAAAAGACTTTTGGTCTATTATGATTGTCTGACAAAGGCATAACTTCTCAACAACTACTATGTGTTTTTTAATCTATAAACGTAAAGATTTTCAGTCTAAGGTGAAACGTTGTGCTGTAAATTATGTTGATATTAATAAGTAAACATTTATGCTGCCTTATAAAGCAATAACATGTAACAGAGTGGCTTATATGTATCTGGATCAATGCACCTGTATTATTGGTATTGTGATAACTAACTTTTCTTAATATAAGAAACACAACAATTATATTTAAAAGTGGCAGCAACAAGGGATGCACATTCAGTCCATGTGCATTTAAAGGCAACAATTCACATTGTGAAACCACACAAAGAGCATTAGTTCATTGCAAACTCACCTAGTTAAGGTACGAATTGAAATGGGTTAACACACTGATTAAGAGTGAATAATTAACATATATTTTCTCATTAATGTGCAAAAAAGTAAACAACTGAAATTAAAGTGGACCTTGGCTAATGTTGGGCTATAAAGGAACTAAAGCACGGTCAAATTACTTCACGTANNGTGGACCTATCATGCTATATGTTAATAATATAGTGTAGGACCATACCTATATTAGGCATATTTATACTTTTTATTTTTCAAAATACAGATCATGCATTTTAGCCATTCCTCATTTCGCTCAATTTAACACTGTCTTTGCATCATGGGCTGATTCTGTGAGAACAGCACCATCTACAGGCCTGGCATATGTACTACAGCGTCTCCAGCGCTTTCCAACGGCAATGTCCGTGGCTGTCTCCTCCTGATTGGTGGAGTTGGCCCAATAGCCGTAGCGCCACTTCTGTGACGTCATAGAAGTGTTCAAATCTGGATCAGTCTGTATCAGATCCGTTGCAGCCCCTTTTTAAGAGGTTTGGGTATGGAGGAAAATAGAGAGGGTTGTGTTTTCTGACACTTGGTGAGTTCCCTGGAACACCGGGGACACATGTTCATGTATACAAGACATACAAAAGTGCATTTTGCATGATAGGTCACCTTTAAGTGAAAGCTTAATTGAAACAAACAAATCAACACTGAAAGCTAAAACAAATGTTAGATTTAGATTCAGGTGTGTTGAAAATGTCACATCCTTTTATAAAATCGTTAATTAAAATGTTAATCCTGCACAGATCTTACTTTTAAATGATTTTATAAAGACCACATTGTGACTAAAAGTTTAATTTGGTGGTTGCAGGTCACAGGACGTCCTGTTTTAAACTTAGCTAAGTTCTAGTAACGCAATTAAATTAATATTTAAAGATGTCAATGTAGATACAGATGTGACGTTAACAAAGGGGTATAAAGAGCCTTAATTAAACAGAAAATGATTGTTTTCTTCTTCTGTCTCAGCGCAGACTGATCCCAAACATATAATATGACCTTCTTGCCTGCAAGCCACCAAAAAGGGAACACGGATCAGTCTGCGCTGAGACAGAAGAAGAAAACAATCATTTTCTGTTTAANAAAATCGGTTCATTTTGTCGTAGTTGGTTTCCACCACAGTATTTACATGGAAATAAGCCCCGCCCCCTCTCCAGCGCGTCCTGTTTGAATGACAGGAGTAAACACAGCTGACAGCCGCGGTGAAACTCCAGCGGTTGGAGCGATGAGAATATACCATAGAGACTATATATAAAGGAATATACTGTGGCCGTCATGGCCGCCGTGAAAATCCTACCCTGACCAAAGTGTAGGAATACTCTGTTACAAGTAAAGAATAACCCGACAGCATGAACAAGAGTGTAACAACGTTTTGGAGTCTTATACTAATACATTAGATAAAACAAATAAGGGGACAAAACAGAAATTTAAAAAATGAATATTTAATGCTATTTATGTATTATTGATTAAATTATATGAACAATTATTTGTATTAACTCTATATACTTCAATTGAAGTGATTTCATATCAGCCGATGTCTTTAAGTCTTTAAATATGTATTTTTGCATTCTTGTCATCATACGTTTTGTTGTTGTTGTTGTTTTTTGTGTGTCTTTCAAAGTGGAATGTATTGACATTTTGGAAAAATACTAGAGAGACTGTTGCTAATGTTTATACTTTTACAAATGAATAAATAATAAATGACATGAAATAAATAAGGGACCAAAACGGAAAACAAACAAAACATTTGACCTTATGTATTTGTTGTTATTAACATTATATGTATGTATTTGTATGACCTGTATATATTTTCGATTTAAGTTTTTCAATGTCAGCCGATGTCTTTGAGTATTTAAATATGTATTTTTTTATATATTTATTGTATGTTTTCTTGTTGTTGTTAACCCAGTTATTTGCAAGGTGCAGAAACACACAACGGTTAAACTTGGCTGACATCATGGGGCCCCCTGTGTGTGTGTGTGTGTGTGTGTGTGTGTGTGTGTGTGTGTGTGTGTGTGTGCGTGCGTGCGTGCGTGTGTGCGCGTGCGTGCGTGTGTGCGTGCGTGCGTGCGTGTGTGTATAAATAATGCTACTGGTACATAATATATATGTTATTTTAGGGTACATATGTTTGATTGGTGTCTCTATCACAGTATAGTCTCACTTATACTCTATATTTTAAACATTGTGTCTGTACTGTATCCTCTGTACTTATATTTCTGCTTTTCATATGTTCATATATATTACCTCATGTGAATTGCCTTACACAAAATGTGGGATAAATAGTAATCATCAAGTGTTATTTATGTAGCCCAATGATAAAAATGACATCTATTTCTAATGTGTATTTCATACACAGTATAATACTGTGTATTTAAACCAACAAAGTACTGACTTTGAAACACAGAGTTTAGGCTCCTTTATGAGATGTACAGTGTATCACAGTCTCAGTCTCATGGCTCATTTCCATCCCTCTCATCCATAGGCTGTGTGGCTGTGGATAGCTCTCCCCTGATTGGCTAACACATTCCTTCAGAATGGAACTCTGCTCTGATTGGCTGCTGCTGCCAACCTGCTAAAGTAGTTCTCGTATGAAAGCAGTCACTCTGAAGTATCTATTTCTGTGCTCTCAGAAACAGATCTGTCGGATACTTTGTGAATAAAACACCAAACTGTTGAGTGTGTGAGAGGAAGAGAGAGGAAGAGAGTTGATGAGAGGCGGGAAGTGAAAGGTCTCGGAGAGAAGATGCAGACCTCCAAGAGCTTTCGGATGGATGACTTTATCGCAGGATTGATAGGCGGTGAGTGACATCAAGTTATTTCCAGCTTTCTATTAATGAAAGGCTGTTTCCCAGTGTGTCAGAGAGTTCATGCACTCAATGGGTTTTTAAAGCTGCAAAAATATTACAATTAATTAAGATATGAAGGTTGTATTTGCCATTTGCACAACTGCTGCAGTGTAGTATTTGCAAGGAACATGTTAATCATCCTCCAACAATGCAACATACGATAACATACAATTACAATACCTGAAACAAGTTGCACAATATGTTCATTTAAAACGAAATAACACGAAGCAGAATGTAAAATTAAAGAAGGTGCAGTATTATAGCTACGGTGCATGGAGGAACACAGGTTTAAAAACACCCATAAGCTGCTATGTTTGTGCTTTTGCAGAAGAACATGCTGTGTTGACAAAGGGGGCTTGCAGACCCCCCCTCACACAGATAGATAAACACACACACCTCCAGTGTTTTACCCCAGAAGTGAGATAAAGCCATGGTTGGTGTGTTACATGTGACTGCTCAGCGGATTGGAGACACTTCTATTTGACTTAAAAAGCGTGTTTAAAGAGAGTGGGTGCAGGGACAGGTCCTGCCGCTAGGGGCGCCGCTGCTGCTTGGATTTTAGTGAAAAAAACGAAAAGTAGGCCTCTGACTCTGAGGACATGTTGTTAAAACGATCACAAAGAAAGAAAGTTGTGGAATGAAATAAACTGATGATGATCTGTTGTGAATGGTGCAGAAGTTCATGTAACATGATGGCTTTCAATTGATTGAAACAATTGCAGTGAGCAAAAACATAAACACAAAATGCAAAATTCAAGAAACAGACAAAGTTGTGTTGACCATATTTTCAACAACAAGTTCCCTCAGATTAAATAAAGTCTTAATCCCAGTTTCAATGTTATTTTATCTTTATCTCATCTTGTCTTAAATGGTTTGCTGCAGCACCTCTTGTCTGTAAACTGATCTGGTGTCAGTGTTTGGGGCTTCATTCATAAAAAGGAAAATAAATCTGCTCTTTTGTTTGTTGCTAGGCAGAAACAAAGGATGACAAACAGGCAGTTTAGAGGCAGGTATTTCCTCTAAACAGTCGTTCTGGTCCAGTTAAAGCTGCTGTTAAACATACTAATAAAGTGTTCTTATTTTAATCACAACATATAACACGATAGGAATTTCAGAATATATCATTGCGTTACATCTGTAGATATCACGATATGATGAATCATCACAGTATTTTCCCATTATTAGGGAAGATTTACGGATTTCTTTTGACATTTAAATATATTAGAAAAGACTTAGAAAAGCAACCTCGTTTATAAAGACTTTAAAATGTTGAATTTTCTACAAGTCAACTTTTTTGAGGCTTCTTTCCTCCTCATGCTGTGGAAAACATCCTGAGCTCATGTGTTGCTGTGTAGTTAGTTTTGAGGCACACACACACACACACACACACACACACACACACACACACACACACACACACACACACACACACACACACACACACACACACACACACACACACACACACACACACTCTCACACACAGAGACACACAGAGCGACACACACACACATACAAACATACATTCACACACACACACACACACACACACACACACACACACACACACACACACACACACACACACACACACACACACACACACACACACACACACACACACACAGGGTTAATCAGGACACAAAGGCTTGTTTTCGCCCCGGAGGCCCCATGATGGCAGCACAGTGTGTTTCTGTACCCTGCAAACAACCAAACTCTACATCCCACACAACAGGAAACACACCGATACATTTCAATGGCAACAGGTGCAACACAAACAAACAGACTATTTTATTATAATATGCACAATTACATAGAAGCAGTCCCATGATTTCAGACTCCCTCAAACAACGCAAATTACATATTTATAAGTGAAAATGAATCTGAGAAAATCACGCAGGTGGAAGCAAAATGAGATTCTAAGACAGTAAATATTGTAAAATATAATAAGAAAATGTGATATTGAAACAGCCATCATAAAATATATTTACGTTTCAGTATTTTATATCCTAAAAAAGGAAAAACAACCTTTCCCCAGTGTTTAGTCTAAACCCTCAAACCAAAATGCAGATTTTCCCCGCAAAATGTTAAAGTCATGCCAGAAAACAATATTTCTGTTCGTCAAAAACTGTATAATTACTTCAAAAATATCTTGTCAAATAGAGCGTCAGACGGCAGAGGCAGCTTTGTTTTTACAGAGCTCCGACGTCACGTTGTTGTTGTTGCTTACGTCCGCGGCGCCATCTTGTATACGGGCGTCATGTTCTTATCAGAATTGATATATCTCATAAACAAGATCAGCGCCATATCTTTATAGAATACCCCTGCTTGTCCTTATCACAAACACTTCAGATTTTTAAAGCACTAATTGTTGTCCTTTGTTTGTTTGTTTTTTTGTTTGTCTGCAGGAGCTTCCAGTGTGGTTGTGGGTCATCCTCTGGACACGGTGAAGGTATCTGAGAATAATATAAACACATCTTTACCAAACGGTCTGCTCCTGGGTTACAGATGTTTATAAAAGACTACAGGGGGAGGCGTGTGGCGCAGTGGGTTGTGCGTTGGTGTTGGGATTCAGGGGGTCACAGGTTCAAACCCCACTGCAGTCAGCATGTCGTTGTGTCCCTGAGACACTTCACCCCAAATTGCTCCTGTGGGGATTGTCCACAGTATTGAGTATGTGAGTCGCTTTGGATAAAAACGTCTAACAAGTGACATGTAATGTAACAACAGAAACCTACAGAAGATGTTTGTTTGTCTCGCACAATGTTTTATTTGTTGTTGTGTAAGAACAGTTTATTGTTGCTTTGCCATGAGAACACATTATTTTACCACTAAGAGTAATTCATGATGGGAGGATGTGTGGTAGGGCTGCATGATATATCGTGTCGTGTCGATAATCGCGTTATGAGCATGCATTGACATCGCAGAACGTGCGATTAAAAATTAAATTAAAAAAAAGTCAATATATATATTTTTTTTAGGACGTGCGAGATTAAGTAGGCAAATGAACCCTCAAACACGTCATGTTACAATTATTTTGCTGCTTGCTACAAAAGGAAAACTTGTCAGGGGTACTTGAGTGAGTGACATCTGCACGCACAGCAAACCACCAATCACAATCATTCTTGATCAGATCACAGCAGGATAACCGAGCTAGCTCAGCTTGTTGCTCTGATAACTTAAGATCCAGAAGTCCGTGACTAAAATCCTTCATCCGGTTAAATATCGTTAAAAAAATACCAATTGTATAACATTGAAGTTCAAGAAAGGATGGTTTGCGGACAAAAAAACGGTCTTTTCTTCAATTCCTGTTTTTTTTCACATGGCAATATATCGCTGGGGAAGAAAATATTGCAATGTCAGTTTCGTCTAATATCGTGCAGCCCTAATGTGTGGTAACTCAGGCAAAATCGCCATCCTGAAGCAATGAGCTTAAAGTGAGGCGTTTTTTGTTTTTGATCTGTACATTTTTTATGTATTTTGTTTTGAAACTGTTTATTCTTCCTCCTGCAGACGAGGCTCCAGGCGGGGAAAGGATACAAGAACATGATGCACTGCATCCTCACCATCTACAGGAAGGAGACGGTAAGCATCAAACTCCATAAAAGCAGTCGGTGTAGGGAAGACAGATTTTTGTAGGCTGACCTTGAATGCAATGGGATTTTTTAAAGTTGCCTAAAATAAGAATTGTGGCAAACACACATTTATGATAATTAAAAGTTTTGCTAAGCAGTATAATCTTCCACATATTAACACACTGTATAATTTCTGAAGTAAAAAGCTAACGTTATAGAGGAACGAC
>NW_011332988.1:270266-272600 GCF_000735185.1 Notothenia coriiceps
GGTTACCTTGGTTGCTGATTGGCTAATGGTTACACAAGACAAAACATCGTTATGACATCATAAAGTGGCCAAAATCTGATCAGCTCATTTTCAGACAGGTTTTTATAGAAATGGATCAAAAAGAGAGAGAATCTTTGTTCCTGAAACTTTCAGAGTCTCTTTCCACAGAGGGGACACATGTTGATGTAGAAGAGACATGGAGAAGAGGGGACACATGTTGATGTAGAAGAGACATGAAGAAGAGGGGACACATGTTGATGTAGAAGAGACATGAAGAAGAGGGGACACATGTTGATGTAGAAGAGACATGGAGAAGAGGGGACACATGTTGAGAACAGTGTGTCCTCTTTGATTTGAGTCAGATCTTAATGGGCTCTTCTTTGGCTCTCACTCCACCTTTCCACCAAGTTTCATAATAAATGGGACGGTTGTTTTTTGCAATCCTACTGAGAACATACCAGTCAAAAAAGTGAAATCACTATCAAACTTCATAATATTACCCGGTACTCCATTTTAAACCAAGAACATATTTCTGCTTTATTTCATCCATTGCTGGCTAGCTTTCTCCAATAGAGAGGAGCAGAGATCACGTATTTCTGTAGGTGGCTTTGACAAACATGAATGGGAATTTTCCATTGGATTTCGGTATTTTGTGTCCTGTGTCATGGATCGCGAGTCCTGGATCTTGAGTCGTGGCTGTGGTCCTGGATCATAAGTCCTGGATGGATATCCTCGTGGATTCATCTTCCTATTATACACACATGCATTTCCAAACATGTGGTCTACCTATGTTGCAAATGTATTATCTTTTCAATTTACACACGGCATCTATTGCACGTCTGTCCGTCCTGGGAGAGGGATCCCTCCTCTGCTGCTCTCCCTGAGGTTTCTCCCATGTTCCCCTTTAAACTGTGGGTTTCTCTGGAAGTGTTTCCTTGTACGATGTGAGGGTCTAAGGACAGAGGGTCTAAGGACAGAGGGTCTAAGGACAGAGGGTGTCGTATTGTCATACTGATATTCTGTACAAACTGTGAAGTCCACTGAGACAAATGTAACATTGTGATATTGGGCTATATAAATAAACATTGATTGATTGATATTTTGCAGAAATTAAGCTCAGTGGCAAACACACATTTATGATACCAACACGTTTTTTTATGTCGTATAAAAAAAACGTTAATATCTCTTAAGCTTGTGTTAACCACAGACCTAAAAACAGGCTTTTTAACCAAAAACAGACTTAAAAAAAATAGACTTCGGGACGAGCAAACCCGGAAGTGCTAAATTCTCTCCAATGTTCATGTTAAGACTTATTCTTGCACAGTCAGAGGCAGCAAGAGAGACACCTTTTGTTAACAAATCCCCTTGAGTAAAGGATGTGTGTCCATGAAATAGAAATGTGTCCCGAACGTGATACTGATAATTTGTCTGATTTTGGTTTGGTGTCATATTGTCACCCTCAATTTTCACGGATAAAAAGACAACATTTTATTCAAGTTTAGTCCAAACACCATCCGGCTGGGCTTCCTCCATTGTTTAATCTTCATCCATCCATCGTCTTCCTCTGAGCTTTCTGTTGGCATCGGGTTAATCTCCCTGCTCCACATTGCTTGATCTCTCTTTTCTCCCATGGGCTTTTTAGCAATTTACTCTCCTCCATCTTTCTCCACTCAGACTGCAATCCTCCCATCCAACCCTTTTTTCTTCCTGCTTTGAAATGTGCAAATTGAGCATTTTTAATTTGAAGTATCCCTCTAATCTTAGGGCTTTAATTACATTTTGAGGATCAACTCATCCTCTGTTATCTATCTTTCTCTTTCATTCTTTTACACGTTATAGTATACCAGTTTAACCAGTCCGTCCATCCCAGAATGCAACGCTGTAATTTAATTTAATTCTGTCGAGGTGCCGTGACCTTTTCCCCTGGAACAGACTGGCATTTGTTTCATTGGGACCCAGCTGGCCATGAATACACACACACACACACACACACACACACACACACACACACACACACACACACACACACACACACACACACACACACACACACACACACACACACACACACACACACACACACACACACACACACAGATGAGGTTTCAGTCAGGTTTTTTGATCCCGAGGGAACAGGTGCATTTTCAGATGAAGTGTCCTCCAGCCAATGGGAAGACGGTGTTTAGGTGGGCGTGTCTGGACGTCAATCAATCAACAACCCCTGCTGAGTTTTATCATGCATTGAAATGACCCATCAAATGATTGAGTACAAGCAAAACTATTAAAAACTAAACTCATTTTTTTGTATTTAACACACACACACACACACACACA
>NW_011332988.1:277616-281565 GCF_000735185.1 Notothenia coriiceps
GCAGTGATTTCTCCGCGCTGCAGAGGCTGCGTTCAGGCCATGATTAGCCCGTAATCAGCAAAGTAGGCTACAGCCTGATTATGAGCCGCCGCTCTCAGGTGTCTTCGGGGAATCTGATTTCTAACCGTCTCTTTCTTCTCTGTGATTACAACACGCACCTCTGATTTCCATGGCAGTGAAAGGCCACTTTTCCTCTTTGTGCAGCGTCTCAGAAACAGCGTATCCCCGAGGACACATCACGGCTGTTTGCTGCGGTTTATGGGTTCGTCGATATTGGCCTTTTATTGGCTCGGTCACTGTCACACACCTGTGGTAGAGTTGAGGTTTAAAGACCTTTAAAATGTTCACTGCCACGTGTAAATACAAACTGTAAACTGGCTGCTAATGCTCCGGAAGAAAGGCTGCAGGTTCGGCGTTTTCTATGAGAGTAAAGATTTTGAAGCTGCTTTAGTTCTTTCTTCTTATGGAGGTTTGTCATATTTACACCAAATATATAAAAGCTTGTTTGCAGATGATATGTACTATCAGCGCTGCATTACAGTAACATCGTATGCTCTACTGTTTTCTCGCTCAAATTCAAATAATCTTGTAACACTAAAACAGCCTGTAGCAGTATAAGGTTAGACTGAGCCAGCACTAACGATATGCTTTATTTCAAAGTAAAAACTTGAGCCTACTCTTTTATATAAGGCAAACAGAATAGGTCCGAGCACAGTACCTTGTGGGACTCCAAGAGTCATCTTGGCTTGTCCCGCCATTCAATAAAGTCAGACTGAAGCATCCTTTGCTCCAGTCCATCCTCTCAGTGAACACAGAGCTGAATCCAGATCCAATGAAGGCCCTTTGAGCAGCTTTTCTCTCACTGATCCTGCTGTCATGCTAAATGTTTGTTGTTTGTTTTTCATGTGTTGTGTCTTGATATGTGTCTGTTGATGTTACACATGGAGCGGCTGTGATGCAAGGAGCATTTCAGACTTGATCTGACCATTAAAGTATTATCGGATCGTATCGTTGGGTTCTGCTGGCCTTTCCATTAGTCAGTTAGCTGTGAAAAAGATATCGCCCCAACATTAAGACATGGACCCTCTCGTGATCTGAAGTGGCCATCTCCTCTCAGATTCATAAATCCATCTCTGCCGTCAAATCCTGACGTGCAGATTGATTTCAGCTCGGATGTGTTTTATCTCCCACTCCATGAGTCTGTATGAAAAGACAAACCAGAGGAAAATATTTCTCTTCAAGAGCAGAAATAATTCCTCTTTTCTCACATTTTCTAATCTGGACCTGGAGCAGTGAGCGGGTCAACAGCCTCATTGATCTGCGTCTCACGGTGGCTGTATTCTGGTCAGAGCCCGCTGGCGCAGAGTGTGCATCGATCTGTTGGTGATTTATCAACTCTGCAGGCCGGCGCCTCGCCACAAGTCACAACACACCGCCACGCTCATTCATTATGTGCTTCACCGGCAATACAGAGTGTAAGCCGGTACATGATGTGACAAGAAGGGTCAATACCCAGCCGCCGGAGCACAGGGAGGACCTCCTGCTGTGATTACATTTGGCAGGAGCATGACATGACCCAAACATGTGCATAATTAATATCATGTTTCATACACGACGATAACACCAACAGCAAAAGGAGGCGCTGCTGCGGGAATGGAGTATTAGACCTGTTTCAGTGTATTAAATTAAATTACATTACTGTAGTAACAAATGCTGCCGTTTTCAATTTTTTAATAAAGACAAAAACATAAGGGCATTTTGTGTAGCATGTAGGGTAGGTGATTATGCTAATGACTGCATGCAAGGTTGGGGAAAAGAAAGTAATACGGCCGAACGTAACCTTCAGCTAATTAAACCTCTAAACAAAATGACAAAACAGAACACATGTCCCATTGCGATTAAAATGACATGTTTTCAAACCTGCTGCTTTCATCGTGCAGAGTTGGGTCGGTATTAAAGTCAGAGAAAAGTATTTGTTATCTTTTATTTACAGATTAAGAGGAACATATGGCTCGTTTTCTCAAATGACGGCCACTTTAACAGCACATAGGCCTACTCTGCTTAAGGACCTGAAGGGGCTCATCATGATGTTTTACTTACCCAGTGTGCAGTGGGTTTATATGGAACAAACCTTCTCTTACAACACGTGTAATGGTATCAGCCTATTATATATCGGTGTTAACAGTTGTTTATTTAGTCTTTTAGATGGGAGTCAGAAGGAGAAACTGAAAAGCATGTCAGATATTATTTTAGTTTTGCTTAATTTACAAGTCCTTGATATGTAGAAGTTTGTATGTGCATTACTACCACCCAAATTAACCATGGATGTCATTTATTGCAGCACAACTGCAATGCATTGTTGGTGATATACATCTCCAAAGATTGATCCCACCAAGGGAAACTACACTTCCAATGGCAGCGGGGAATATTGTAAGGGCACGTCAACGAGGGCGCGTTGAACGACTAATTAAAGTAGTAGACTTTCAATGATATGTGGGAAAATAAAAAGTACCCCAATACAAATCTCCTTTTTCTTATTTTTATAATTCTAATTTCCATCATATGCCTCTTACAGCATCCCTATGGCTTTTGATAAAGGGACAGTCAGCTGGTGTCCGCCTCCACTTCATGGCTAATTGTATTATTGTAATATTATTACTGTAACATATGAGGAGGCTTTGAGGGGCTTTCCAAATGAAAATGGACGGACCTCCTGAGAATCTCAGAGGGGCCCCCAGTGACCTTAAAGATAATAAGGAAGAAATGAAGTTCCATTATGCCGTTATAATTCATTTCAATTGTTCCGCTGTTTAACCCTGTATTGCCTCTCTTTATAATTACTAACGGAGATGAAACTGCGCTGTCTGAGCTGCAGATCAATGGAAGTCCTGCAGTCTCTCTGCTGCACACAGGAAACTGTCCTGGACCCGAAACCTTACACACTCAAGACATAACAGGACAGAAACACACACACACTGCTGATTGAAGAGTAGACAGAATGAGTCTGTCTCAAGAACAACAGAATCTCACAGGTTTTATACTTCTCTTCAGTTTACACAGCTCTATACCTTTGGGCCTTTTACAATGTTATGAGACCCTAAGCTCAATAAGACCCTATGATAACTAAGACCCTATGCTAACTAAGACCCTATGCTCAATAATAAGACCCTATGCTAACTAAGACCCTATGCTCAATAAGACCCTATAATAACTAAGACTCTATGATAACTAAGACCCTATGATAACTAAGACCCTATAATAACTAAAACCCTATGCTCAATAAGACCCTATGCTAACTAAGACCCTATGCTCAATAAGATCCTATGATAATTAAGACCCTATGCTCAATAAGACCCTATGCTAACTAAGACCCTATGCTAACTAAGACCCTATGCTCAATAAGACCCTATGCTAACTAAGACCCTATGCTTAATAAGACCCTATGATAACTAAGACCCTATGCTCAATAAGACCCTATGCTAACTAAGACCCTATGCTCAATAAGACCCTATGCTCAATAAGACCCTATAATAACTAAGACCCTATGCTACTAAGACCCTATGCTCAATAAGACCCTATAATAACTAAGACCCTATGCTAACTAAGACCCTATAATAACTAAGACCCTATGCTAACTAAGACCCTATAATAACTAAGACCCTATGATAACTAAGACCCTATGATAACTAAGACCCTATGCTAACTAAGACCCTATAATAACTAAGACCCTATGATAACTAAGACCCTATGATAACTAAGACCCTATGATAACTAAGACCCTATGCTCAATAAGACCCTAACTAAGACCCTATAATAACTAAGACCCTATAATAACTAAGACCCTATGCTAACTAAGACCCTATGATAACTAAGACCCTATGCTCAATAAGACCCTATGCTCAATAAGACCCTATAATAACTAAGACCCTATGCTAACTAAGACCCTATG
>NW_011332988.1:288377-293165 GCF_000735185.1 Notothenia coriiceps
TTTTCTGAGTAAACCCATATTTTAAAAGGGATAGTTCTGCTTCACCAAAGTCAAACATTAACACAAATAAACTACCGTAATTTTCGGACTATAAGCCGCGCCTTTTTTCCCATTTTTCGACGCTGCGGCTTATATAACGCTGCGGCTAATCTATGGATTTTTACAGCTAACGGCCACTAGAGGACCTCCTAAATCTATGGATGTTACAGGTTACATTCCAACACCTTTAACTCTATGGGCTCTATGGCCGGTCCGCGCCCCCCACCTTTAAGCGGCGGGCTCCAGCAGGAAAAGCTGGAGGCCGGAAAAGAGTGAGACAGGTAGCGCGCAAAAGTAAAAGTGGAACCGAGAGTGGTACGAGAGACAGAACGAGAGCAAGACAGACAGACATTACGAGAGCGAGACAGTTTGTCCCCGTACCACTGGTTGGAAACCACTGCTGTAGATCACTGCCGGTACGTGCGCTGGGAGCGCACCGTTTAAGTTTGAAAGTTGAAAAGTTTGTGTGTCTGAAACGCTATGTGATACAGTACAGTTTACACAGCACATGTTCTGTAGCTACTATTGCACTAAATGCTAACACTTGAATACGTTATGCAAATATGCAACTTGTTTGTTGAAATGTTAATAAATGGGAGCTTCCTCAAACAGCCATCTCTTTCCCGACAATCCCCTCTGTGCACGAACCCATATGGTAATTAAACATTAAAACACCTGCGGTTTATAGTCCAGTGCGGCTTATATATGTACACATCATTCAATTTAGCTGCTGCGGCTTATATTCAGGTGCGCCTTATAGTCCGAAAATTACGGTAATCGCCTTTATACATTTTGTCCAATAAGTAAACAACCCTCAGCACTTCTAAGTTGAACATTTCTCAAAGGAACAATGGGATATTAAAAAGGGTGATGATGCCTGGTGTAGGTTAGGCTGTAGTTAGGGTCAAAAAGCGAGGTTTGCTGCTTGGATTTAAATGTCTCAACTTCTTTTACAAGTCATGGCGGTTATTCCAGAGATAAGGAGCACGGTAGGCAAATACTCTGAAGATTGTACTGGTACTCTTTTTACAGGATTATAGTCGAAGCATTCTGACCAAGCTGAAGAATGAACAAGAAGAACTGGCATTACAATAATCTAATCTAGAGGATTTACAGTATATGTAAAAGAAGGTTAATATTTCAATTGCCACTTTATTACTCCCGATTTAACTGCCAGTAATGTTCAGGTTGTACTGTTCAACATACATTTAAAGCATAAGTGGAATTATCCAATGAGCTTTAGAGTAGAGGGGTCTCAATTGAGTGGGATTGGGTTCACTTTTTTAGGGAATAGGGTTTTTTAAGTACCATAAACACCTGGTTGATATTTATGTATGAAGTGTATACCAACTTTTTCTACTGACAAAACACTGATCTAGTCTCATATATCGCAATATCGATATAAAATCCAAATATTTCCCTGCTCTATGTAAATGATGGTCCAGATATAAAATGGTATAACTAGTATTTAATTCAAAAAGTATTGAACCAATCATGTTTGAAGTGCTGTTTTGCATTGAAATTGCCCTTTTTCCTTCCTCCAAGTTCAACAAAAACAGTCAGAGATCCCCTTGTGTTTCACTTTGTATTATTTGCTTTTGAGAAAGGAATAATTTCTTCCTTTTGCTTCTCAAAATGGGGGAAAACGAGATCCCAGCCAAACAACCAAACCCTGATTTACCTGCCAGAACCATCTGTGTTTGCATCTGCAGGCGGATCTTCACCAGGTCCACTGGAGCTCCTAGCCCCACGGACACCAGCCCGGTCAGCATGCTGGCCAGCGTCAGGTCCATCATGCCGCAGGGTTGCCGTCCGTCTCCATAGCGATACTTGCTAATAAGTCTCTGTATGTTACTGAAGAAGCCAAACACCGCCGAGTTGTAGACGGTGATGCTGGCCAGAGGGAACGACATGCCCTTAAAGAAGCCCACCACCTGAGAGACAGACAAAGAGAGGGGGGGAGTTACTGGAAGGGCTTCATCAATCAATCTGTGCTATATAAAGGGGACAATAGAGGTATAGCATGAACCCAAAACACTTTAGTTAAAAAGGGAACACACAAGAACCAAGAATACGGAAAGCGCATACAACATAAGCAACCAAAAAGAAGAGGGGGAAGAAGTACACGTGTGTGTTGAAGTGTAATAGTATGACTGTATATGTATCATTAATATGTGAACATTTGAAATGTGTGTTAATGCTGTTTGTATATCATATTATTGTGTAATTATGTTGTATTTTGATGCTTTGGCAACATTGTTTATTTTAACTTTCATGCCAATAAAGCCTCTTTGAATTGAAAGGACTATGTTTCTTAAAGAGGCCCTATTCTGCTTATTGGGGTTTTCCCTCTCCTGTTGTGTGTTCTATATGTTTTAGTGCATGTAAATGGTCTGCAAAGGCTAAAAGCTCTGTGTTCCCTCCACCCCCCTGCCTGAAACGCCTCCATTGGACTCCTTTGTTTACTTCCTGAACATAATGACATCACTATGTAACACTCGCACTCCTATTGGCAAGTGCTCCAACACATTGTACGTGATAAACTAAGGGGGCGGGACATCTCTAAGCGGTTGACCAATCACAACAGAGCCGGCCAGCTAACCAATCAGAGCAGACTGGGCTCTGGTTTCAGACAGAGGGTGAAAAGAGGTGCTGCACCACAGGCAGTATGAGAAAGATACAGAGCTTTTTGAACATTAAAGCACGGAGACAGCACGTAAACAAAATACAACTGTGAAGCTGAAAGTTAGCATAATAGGGCCGTTTAGCAAAAGTACTAATATCGAATTGTTAAAATATACTTTTACAACTAAATGTCCTGCATTTAAAATCTTACTTGGGTAAAGTACACAAATATCAGCATGAACATTCTAAAGTAGTCATTGTTCATAATGACACATTTTGGAATCATATTAAATTATAAAGTTTGAAATGTGTGTTTTAAAGATTTTCTACCGGAGCTTTATGAAACTGAGGCAGGAAGATGCAACAAATACTGAGGTGGAAATGTCTGTCTTGAAAATAGCCTTGATATGAAACTGGAATGTAACAAAATAAAAATATGTCCCAAAGTGATCCAAAAAACCCAAAGTAGGAATTTTTGTAAACTCTAAGGTATACTTAGGTTGTTTCGGGCCAGCTGTGAGCAGAAAGAGAAACTGGAGAAGTTTGGGCCAAATACTTTCTCTTTGTGGAAAGTGTTCCCTCTCAGCAGGAGAGAGGCTTCAGTACAAAACAGCTGTCCGGATACATCATGTGACCTGAGGTTCATGCAGCGCTGTCACACTTTAAATGAATCACGACAAGTCTGTGGAAAACACAACAAACTGATAAGCTTACATCAAACAGATGTAGTGGAAACTTTTATTGAATTCTCACAAAGCCCTGTTACTAATTTAACATGAATAACTCCTTCTATTTCACTAGAAATATGTCGCGATAATAAATAACAAAACACAAATGATAAGGTTTGGTGATCTACTGTCCTTATTTATCGTTTCAAAATCCAATATCCTTTACTACAATGTTCAAAAATATTCAATAACAAGTAAAAGTTAAAAAGTTTGGCCCAAGTTGTGTGTGTACAAATCTGAATCTATAAAGTACAAACATGTAGAGAAGTAAAAGGTACAATATTTCCCTTTGAATTATGAGTAGAAGTATAATGTGGTGCAGAAACAAAATACTCATACTCATACTCATTTGTAGTTAAGGACAGTACTTAAATACATGCACCTTCCACCTCTGGTTAATGCCACAATGAAATTAACCTTACAAAGTCCTGCTGAGAAACTGGGTCATTGAGGCATCTAAACAAAAACAACAAATTGATTTGAGCCAACAATAGAGAGAGATCATTAGCCATACCCAGTTCCCAAAGAGGATCAATGTGTTGTTTTTACTGCAGAAAGTAGAACAACCGATGTAACTGTGGAAAACAAAATGCATTTTCTGTGCAGTGTTGCTTTTCCAATAAAAGCAGCTCTTGCTCTAATATGTCAGCAAATGTCCCAACATTAGCCACCTTTAGCTTAGCGGTGGTGACGTGAAGTCATGTGACCGTGCTGTAGTTCTTTTATAGCCCAACATTAGCCACCTTTAGCTTAGCGGTGGTGACGTGAAGTCATGTGACCGTGCTGTAGTTCTTTTATAGCCCAACATTAGCCACATTTAGCTTAGCGGTGGTGACGTGAAGTCATGTGACCGTGCTGTAGTTCTTTATAGCCCAACATTAGCCTCCTTTAGCTTAGCGGTGGTGACGTGAAGTCATGTGACCGTGCTGTAGTTCCTTTATAGCCCAACATTAGCCACCTTTAGCTTAGCGGTGGTGACGTGAAGTCATGTGACCGTGCTGTAGTTCTTTATAGCCCAACATTAGCCTCCTTTAGCTTAGCGGTGGTGACGTGAAGTCAGGTGACCGTGCTGTAGTTCCATAGAGCCCAATATTAGCCGCCTTTAGATTAGCGGTGGTGACGTGAAGTCAGGTGACCGTGCTGTAGTTCCATAGCACAACGTTAGCTTTTTACTTCAGAAATCATAACGTGGTGATAATATGCAACCCAGTCTCACGGCATTCCGTGTTATAGTCACGACATTTAATCTATTGATTCGTGTTCACCAACACGATTTTCCCCTTTTTTTTCGTGTCACACAGAACGATTTTAAAAGCAATGTATTTCTATTGGTAGTATGTTTCGTGCCTGCAGCACGTCTTTTTGTCCGTTCGGGTCTTGGAACACCGGAAGCTGT
>NW_011332989.1:0-9411 GCF_000735185.1 Notothenia coriiceps
GGGCTGACTGCAGACGAAAACCTCCGAGGCGTATAGTGCCAGGGTGGGAATTGGGAGGCCGGGAGCTAGCATGCCTGGGGCTAGCAGGCCGGGAATCACACACAGGGAGGATCTTTGAAATCCAGCCAGGTAAGAACTTCACCATACCTGGTTTCTCTCTAGCCATCTGGCGCGCCTCCGACAACACAGCCTCCCGCTGCTGAACTCCGGGTGCTCTCTTCCATCGCTCCGAGCAATTAGCCAAAAAAAAGGAAACATTTAATAATTCCGACTCGAACGGATCTGCTGGGCCCATTTCTTGGTCGGTTCGTACTGTCACGGTTTGTGAAACAAGCAGGACCCAAATGCAGATTTAAACTGAAACTTCCTTTATTTCAAGGCTATGAGATATGTGTACAATGACAAAAACAGAACACTCACCGCCGAACTAGTCAGGGACAAAGGACGAACCGACCAAGACAGACAGAAAACCCAGAACTTAAATACACACAAGACTCAATCACACAACAAGACACAGGTGAGGAGGGAGGAGAAAACACAGGGACCCAGGTGAACATAATCAGACAATTAGACACACCAGGGAAACTAATGACAAGACAATAACCCAAAGGGAAACATGACATGGAAAACAGCAAAAACACCCAAACCTACAAAACTATAAACGTGACATAACATGAGAATCGTGACACTAATGTGTTTGGACAATATGCTATTGGGTTACCAATTCTGATTCACATGACATGTACCGAACAACTTAAAATATAAGTAATCACACTTACTCAATGTTATCCCTGTTCGCTTAACAATTCTCTCAAAAAGGAGTTTAATGCACTGCCTCATGATGTCGAAGAACAATAACTGCAATAGAAGTAAATGTGTAAAAAGGGTCAACATCCTGTTTGGGTGAAAGCTTGGGTGTTTCAGACATGGGCTCTAAATCACGTAGTTCGGAAAGCCTTTGTTTCTGCTGCTTTGAAATCTTAACCTTAGTCTTAACCTTTGACCTTTAGAACACACATGAAAGCATTTCGTGTTTGTCTCTACTGATATCCTGGAGGCTCCTGGGAAACAGAATCATAGATGTAGACTATACTTGACAAAATGACTGAATTAAGATAACAATCTTGTTTTTCATTCACAGGGGGAAGGAATTACTTTTGATTTAAGTTCAAGTTTGACTACTTTCCAATTAACAAACTGTTGCAATAGATTTTTTACAATAACTGTGCAATCAGGCCAAGGCCATCATCTGTTAGATGGGTCATATGATAGATGTTTTAATCAAAGAGAGTAAAGCGAACTACAGTATTGATCAACAGGTCTTTAATTATTTCAAGCTAAAGACTGATTTTTTTTCATTTTCTGAAATCCTTACATGTTGAATGCGGTTTAGGCCAAAGTGTATCCCTACGGAGCCCCTAGGGGGACATGAAAAAAAAAAAAAGAGAGAGAGAGAGAAAAAGCCGGGATAACAGGTTAGTATCTCGCACGCATGAGAAACTAACCAGTTATCCCGACTTTGTTTTGTTTTTGAGAAGGTTACCGGTGCGCCAAGTAGGAAGTGGAGCACACAGAAGACAAACATTTAATTGCAGACTGTTATGTTTATGTGGGGAAATGAAAGTGCATACATTCTTTGATAGTTGTTTAAGCACCGGATTGGCAAAACAGGAGAGTCTGTAGTCTGCTTTGGTCTATGAATTCATGTCTGTGACTCTCAGAGTAGGCTACCTGCTGCCCCAAGCTGTGTTAAAGGGAAACAAACACTCAGAACACACACACACAGAGCCAGTGGCGGACTGGCCATCGGGACGTTCGGGACGAATCCCGATGGGCCGGTACTGAAGTGTGCCGGTCAGGCCACTCGGCCCACTCCGATCAGGCCACTAGGTCCACCGTTTCCCCGCAGCGAGGCTCCCCCCCATTGACAGTTTACGTGGGCTGGGCTGGGTGAGATTCCCGGGCTGATTTTTTGTCCGCCCCTGCACAGAGCGGAGCTGAGCAGATCACACACACAAATATCATGCGCCTTGGTGACCGGACATCTCCTTCATAAAACTAATAAAAGGGGGAGTAATCGGGCAGTTCGATGTGTGTAGAGGTGTGTGTGGTTAAAACGTAACAGCCTGCGGTCACTCTTTAGCTGTTTGAATGAAGGTACACACAGTGTAGGCGGTGCGCAAAAGCTCTTTGAGTTGCACGTCCCGCTGTCTCCTGGAGTGACCACACACCCCTGGCCGAAATGTCCTTAAAATGAAGTCTGAGTACGAAATATATCTCAAATAATGGATTTCCCAGGGGTGCCCAAACAGAAAGATTCCCAGCGGCGATGACAGTTAGTTTTGAATTCCGTTGAGAGAGACACTTTATGGCTCT
The DNA here is from genome assembly GCF_000735185.1 of Notothenia coriiceps. NCBI lineage: Eukaryota > Metazoa > Chordata > Actinopteri > Perciformes > Nototheniidae > Notothenia > Notothenia coriiceps. Next base: position 2,377 of record NW_011332989.1, read on the forward strand.
CCAACAAACTGGTGACATTCTCCGTAGGTATAGAGTCTTTCTTGACTTGTTTTGCGGGCTTTGGTGGCATGTCTCCTTAAGGTATAAAGTTGCTCAGTTGTTATGTATCGACTAGTGTAAGTATGAAGTGAGTAACGTGGTTTCTGCATAATAAAAAAGTTGGAAGCGAGGGAGCGGAGGAAAACACGTCTACTCCTCACTCTTCATTCCGGAAGTCCCGTGTCATACCCATTTAACGGGAAGAAACTCAGCTATCAGACAATATTAACAATTTTTAGCTAAACAGAACAGAAGGGTAACACCAAGCGTCTAAATTAACACTAAGCGAAACATTTGAGTCTCAAGAGCACCTACCAATAACCAATGCCCCATAACCATATACAGTGTATATTACATTATTTATTTTAATCTAATGTAACCGGCTGTGTCTGACTCTGCGTTGTGTTGTGTAGAAAGACGACGACCCAGACGTGTAGCTTCATTCAGGATGTACATTTATTTTCACTCCTGACGAAACAGCGACAGAAAGAAAACATTTCTCCAGTCAGTACTCTCTTTAACGTGCCCCTCTCCCGCAGGCCGTAAGACTAACCGTGACCCTGTCGCTCACAGCTAAATCTTAGTCGTAGACGTTGTACGACCCGGTAGGATCGACCAAGGGAGAGAACCTACAACTGCCTCCTACGACAGCGTGGCGGAGCACCAGGACTGTTAGGAGACAACTACTAGACAAGTAGGGTCTGTGGTGAGTGGAGACAGGGAAGACACCAACCGAGTGGTAGAAAGATACACTGGTGACGTTGACGACATCTTCTGCGGTTACCGAAAGTGTCTGAGGGAGACGTTGTGGAACATGTTTGCGGGGGACGGTTATTCGGCATGTTTCGTAGTGTATCATCTAACGGTCCAACTTCATAGTGCTAAGCTCGTCTCATAAGATCTGGACACGCAGGCGAAGTAACCTCAGTACCGTGTTTAACTCTAGGGAAGAACTCCCAACTCTAATTCGGCCGCCAGCACGACATAAGTTAACCTTACCAGCACAATCGGTAATCAAACACCGGAGACCACTATATGATGACATAACTCCGTAAAAATAAAATAAAAAGTGAAGTAGGTGAGCAAACCGGTCCCACACCACAATTTAGAGCGTGGGTGGGAACAAGATTCGATGAGCAGAAAGGGAACGGGAGCCGTGTGTGGTCTGTGCTTAGGAGTGTATATGGTTTATAATTAATTTATATATTCCTTGTATATCTCTAATATATATATTTTTATATAATCTTGTAATTAAAATACAACATTACCGGTCACACAAATATATACCTAACAAAACCCTGCGTCTTAAACACGTATTAAGATTACGCCCCACTCACATTGTTCCCTGTGTACAATACAGATAAACATAATTGATATACATAGTTTATACAGATATTAGTAATGGTTGTTTTAGATGCACAATAAGAAACAAAGTAGAACTACAATTTACTGGACTGCGTCATGCCTTGAGTGTAGTCATACCCACTGTGTAATATAAATCGGCACATGGGATGCCGGACGGAATACATACACTGTGTACGCAAGGGGAAAACAAAGGCGCCAAGTACGTGCAGCAAGAGAGGAAAACTATGACTAGAGACACCCTCAATGCCGGAGAAGTCGGTCTTTCGTTGAAAGGCCACAAAATCACAGCTGGAAATACGTGGAAATTCCAATGAAAAATAAATGAATAAAAGACAACATCACGAGAGTGCCACAAGTGCGTACCATCAAAGACACCAACCAAATGTCACACACACAATCCCAGTCGAATGTTCTCTCATGACCTGGACCCTTTTACAAAGCAGAAAGACAGCGCGACAAAGCCAGTCCATACGGCACAAACTACGACAAGAATGCACTCACCCCCGCCAGCGGAGAAACTATGACTAGGAGNGCAAACCCACGTGTTTTTGCTGATGGGAACTTGGGTCCCCCTCGCAGTGCGGGTGCAGCGAGCCGTTTGGCTGATGCAGAGCGGAGTGCACGTGCTGGGGTGTATGGTTTAACAATATCCTGGATGTAGGAAGGGCCAGATCCATTCGCAGCATGGTACGCAAGTACCATTGTCTTGAAGTGGATTCTAGCAGTTACTGGAAGCCAGAGAAGGGAGCGGAGGAGAAGCGTGGTGTGGGAGAATTTAGGAAGGTTGAAGACCAGACGAGCAGCGGCATTCTGGATGAGCTGCAGAGGTCGGATGGCACATGCAGGTAGACCAGCCAGGAGGGAGTTGTCTAGGCGTGAGATGACGAGAGCCTGGGCCAGAACCTGCGTTGCTTTCTGGGTCGGGAGGGGACGTATCCTCCTGATGTTGTAAAGTGTGTATCTGCAGCAGCGGGTTGTAGCAGCGATGTTTGCAGTGAAGGACAGTTTGTTATCTAGGGTCACACCCATATTCCTTGCAGTCTGAGTCGGGGAAACAACAGAGGTGCCGATGTTGATTGTTAGGTCAAGAGTGGGACAATCTTTTCCCGGAAGGAAAAGCAGTTCAGTCTTGTCAAGGTTGAGCTTGAGGTGATGAGCAGACATCCACTGAGAGATGTCTGCTAGACAAGCAGAGATGCGTGCGACGACCTGGGTCTCTGAGCGGGGAAAGGACATAATTAATTGGGTGGACAGCGTAGCATATACAATTGCTGATAACCATTCTCCTTGATTTTTGAATGGTTTAGTCACATTTGTTACACCTATGGTGTTCCTTTTCCAAATTGACAGCCATAGGAAATGCATTGGTAACGTTCATCCATCATTAAGTACACACCCACACATGTTAATTTCCAATACATTGTCAGTTTCTATTCTTTGTGTATTCATTTAAGTTATTCATGTAACCAGTGTTCTGAGACATTGTTTACAGCTTAAAAGGATGTTAAATAAAATGTGGTGATTATTAATGGTTCTTGTAAGAGCAAATATTTGACCGGAAACACCAAGGGGGAGAAACGGACATGACAGAGTAAGTTCAGTATTTTCCAAAACATAGGATCAGTGTAGCTGCAGTGAGCTCACTCTTACCAAACACTGAGAGCAACACACTGTTAGGAGAGCCATCTTTTCTCTTAGTCTTTGTGACAGGAGAATGTTCATGTGTTCACTGACCAGGATTTATGGTCGCAATCTGTTTGTTGAGTCGGTGTGTGTGCGTGTGTTTGTGTGTGTGTGTGTGTGCATATGTGTGTATGAGAGAGTGAGTTCCTGAGTGTGTGTGTGTGTATCTGTGTGTATATGTGTGTTTGAGAGGGCCAGTTCCTGAGTGTGTGTTTGGTTATGATAAAACTCTGGATTCTGTGTAAACAGATGGAGAACAGCAGAATGTGGAGACTCCAGAGGAGCAGATTCCACAGCTACTCACTCATACAAACACACACTTATTCTTGGAAAAACACACACTTACATGGTATTTATTACAGGGCCATTACAAAGTATCTGGGAGAGATATCAGCATGAAGGACACTTGCTGCATTGACAAATCAACAGCAAGCATGCTCTCTGGGGTTTTGCCCTCTTTATGCCCCTTTGGTCGATCATACTGCTGGGGCACCCTGATATTTGTATTTTGAGCAATTCATTTAACACTAGAACCGCCAGAGGTCGCTGTGTACCTAAAACCGCCAACGGGTAAAATGTACCCGCTATTGATTTGCAAGGTACAATGTTCTTTTATTTATCATACAGAACAATGAGTTTTGATCGCACAGGGATGACATTTATACCAATAGAATCTGTGGACTCTCAGTATTCATATGATATAGTTTGTGCAGATAGCATGAAGTATAAAATATCGCTACAAGTGCTGATTTAAAGGCTTGGTGTTAGACTTGTGTTTTGTTTAGGTAAAAATCTCTCAATCTCTCTCTATCTATCTATAACTATCTATTGATCCATCTGTAATGTTCTGTTCTATGGACATATAATTGTCTACATAAACAGACGACGTGGACTACTTCTCTCATTCCATCTTTATTCAACTGGAACGTAACCTGCACACATGCATTACGTCCTCAACGTGAGCTCAGTCATCCAAGATCTTGTATTCTCCATGATGTTACACTATCTATAACTATATATCTATCTCTCTCTCTCTCTATCTATGTTTCAATATATCTATCTATCGCTCTCTATCTATCTCTCTATCTATAAGGAACCGCAGTAGACAAAAGGGGTTGCTATAGCAACACGTCATGTTTACGCTGCATTTTCTATGAGGTAAATATTACCCGCTGGCGGATATGGTTATAAATGGCAATTTATTTGGAGATTTTTTCAATCTGACTTCCTATTGACAATTTTTAACAACAGAGGATGCTACATAACACACTTTCAGGAAAAGTCACGGACTGGGAGACTTTAATATGTTATGGAAAAAAAGTTACATACAATAAAAAAACAGCTGCGGGTAAAATTTACCCGTTGGCGGTTCTAGTGTTAAAGGTCCCCTATTATACTCTTTTTCATCAATATATTATAGGTCTCATATATATATAAAACATGTCTCTGAAGTGGTTGGCTCGAAATCCTGCATTGTAGCATCCCATAAACCCCTCTGTTTCAGCCCTGTTTCAAAAGTACTGATTCTCTGTCTTTTACTTTTGATGAAAATAAGGAGCCACTCCCCAGGCCCCTCTCAGAGATATTTGGTTAAAATAAACACAATAGGCGCTTTCACACCGGAGTACTTTTCCCAGGAATAGTTCCGATAGAACTTAGTTCTCGGGAACCTTTTCACCCCTTTTCAGTCCCTGCTAGAGAGGTGGTACTTTCCTGGGGAGGAAACTGTTCCAATTTCTGATTGGCTCAGCGAATTGCAAACCACGCCATGTAAAACTCTGAAAAGTTTTGTGAAGCCGCCATTTTATTTGCTTGCATTAGCATTATTAGCATTAGCCCAGCGCACGGAATAAAACGTGGGAGCGGTGGAGTGATGAGGAGGTGTCAGCGCTTCTGGCGATTTACCCGGGACTTCAGGTGGCAGTATACGCCGTGAAGTTGTTTGCGGCTTGCTAGTAAACCCAAAACAGAAGAAGAAGAAGTGACATCAGCGGCTTCATTTGCCTAATCCTCCCTCAGGGACTTATTCCGGTGTGAACGCAATCTACTAGATAGTTCAGGATTTAAATAAAGACTTCCGGGGAACTAAGTTCCGGGAACTATTCCTGAGAAAAGTACTTGGTGTGAAAGCGCCTAATGGTGCTCTAGGAGGAGGTTCAGGTGATAAATCTTTAAATGGATCAGGACAAAAAGAGAGCAAATCTTGTTTCCTGAAATTTTCAGAATCTCTTAACGCAGCGGGGACACATGTTTATGTATAAAATACATGAAAAAGTGGGCTTTGCATAATAGGTGACCTTTAAGGCATGAATTTTGGTAGAAGTAATTAAGGGAAAAATAAATGATTTATAAAAGTGTTCATAGCCTTTACACCAAGCATGGGCAAACTATGGCCCACGGGCCATATACGGCTTTTTAATCCGGCGCGCCGAATATTGGTACAAAATTGTCCAAATTATAGTAAAGACCGCATTCATTTTTCCTTTTTCCTGCAATACCCGGCTAATTCTGATTAGCTTTGGTTGCTATGCTAACATCACCTGTGGAATGCCAGAAAACTTTCATAATAGCATTGTGATGCCAAACAGCGTCAATTCAACCTGAAACACATTCACTGATGGGGATGGGGGATATTTATCAGCTGCTTGTGTGACAGTCGGACAGTGAATACTTTACAGCGGCCGCTGCCATGAGTTTACATTAGAATAAACTCCAGTGGACGAGCAGCGCTCGGTAAATGCCGCTGAAACACATTAATAAACAATGCACCACGGCACTCTGGAGAAAAGTATAAGGTTGGAGAAGTAGTTCTTTAATTTATTCTGGCTTCGTATATTTAAAACTACCCGACGCAGTCCTCTATTGATGTTGTTGTGAGCGGTGTTGTGGCGAAAATTAGCGACGTAATACGCTGTGTGGGTCATAAGAAGGCACGTAAACGGTTACGTCATGACGCAAACGATGACGCAATGACGCAATAATTCACCTCTGAACCTAATTCACCTTTGAACCTGCATCTGTAACAATGAGTGGACCAAAGAAAATAAAAGTCGACATTGAGTGCAGACAAGAGTGTTTAATGAGGAGTGGACAGCTAAATATATTTTCACCGATCTGCTACTGGCCCGGCCCGTCTGACACATTTTAAACTCATAGTAGCCCCTGAGCAAAAAAGTTTGCCCACCCCTGCTTTAGACACTAGAGGCTTTTTATCATGCGATCAGTTTGCAGGTCAGTATCTTTTTCAGACTGTTGTGTTACACATAATCTCACACAGAACGCAACTTTGTACAGTATTCTTTTTCGAAACACAGCATTATTTTTCAAAACAAAGTATTTTTTTGGAGCTTTCCCACTGCAAATATAGGCGTCAACCAATCAGGGTTACTTAGAGCAGTGGTTCTCAACTGGTGGGTCGCGACCTAAAAGTGGGTCGTGGACCCGTGTTGAGTGGGTCACGGATGTGTGAGTGACGAAAAAGAAATTGAAGAAAATAATTGGAATTATTTTTTTTATTTTTTTGGGGAAAAAGTCAAACTTTTATTTTGAAGGCCCGATTTTCTAACGCTGCGCATGCAGTCGGCGTTGGACCCGGAGACCATAAACGGTTTTGAAAACTTCTGTCACGTAGTGATCATCTTCTCAATAAAATATCTTTGCTGATGTTTTTTCGAGTCTTCTGGCCAATCACAATCAAGATTGTTGCCGGAAGTCCCCACGGAGAATAACTTTGCGGTAGAACTCTTCTTTATACATCCATGGGTACAACTTCAGTTAAAAATGAACACATAATGAAATATGACCCCCGGTTTGATGATTGACAGGTCACAGAACAATGGGAGCTATCTACCCTTACCCACAATTTAAAGTAAGTCACACATACTATCTCCTCTTTACTCTTCTCGCAGCAAGATGTCAGAACAAAGTGAAAAACAAACAATGGCATAA
>NW_011332989.1:9426-43491 GCF_000735185.1 Notothenia coriiceps
TCTGTAACCCGAGATAAGTAAAGCTAGATTCGCGTATCAGCTAGTTGAAGACGCGCTCACGAACACCCCCTTGAGACATAACCAGTCCGGCGTCTTCTGGCAGGTTTCGCAACCCACGTCCGCCATTCGTAGCAGTCCCCGCCATTGGAAACGCTTCATGGCACATAGCTCATAGAACCCAGGGTGAGATAAGCAAAAACTTACCATAACAACTAATTCTAACATGTTCTATTTCCAAAAAGTTCCATACTGATGGCCATAGTTCACAATAAACAAGGCCATGGACTCCATTCATGTCACACATTTGGGGCCACCGGTCTGCCTCAAGTAAGCCACTTTGGTAACGGGGCTGAATCTTACTCCGAGATTTATAATAGACTGGCACTTAGTAGTAAAATCTAGAGGGAAAAAATGCTCATACATCTCGACAATAAATATGAATCACATTGTGCAAGATCCTTTGTCTCATATGGGTTTGTTTCCTATTTACATACTCTACTATCTGAAATCATCGTCTGTTATTACAAACTCGCTAGTGAAATCATTGCAGCCAATGACCTCTGCAAACTGCTTCTTAAGATGCTTTGAAATACAACCACAATGCTCTAGTGAGTCCGTTGCTGACATTTGTGAGCCAATAGCAGAGTAAATCACACAGATAAAAGAGAGGTGCTGCTGCCTATGCTGAAGGACATGCATGCTTATGCCACATACACCATTGAAGTACAAAGTTACAGGTTGCCTTGCCTGGCGGTCATGTACTCACCTAGTCTCCATGAACTTTATGACAAACATTACTGAATCATAGAAGACGTGTGGTTTGACAGGGCAAACAAAAACAAAACGAAAAACTTCAGGAAGTTCAACTGAAGAGGGATCGAATTAAAGCAAATAGACATGCCTACAGATAATATGTAATAATATATATTTGATTCTTACAGTAATGACAATGATCTATGTTTCTGCCCAATCGATCATTGTAATGAGAGGCAGTGAATCTAAGCTAACGATACTCTTCTCACCTCGGGATCAGTTTATGAATGCTTTGCACTCTCTTTTATTTAGGTGGTGTCATTCCCATAGGTTTTTGCATCGCTTTCATCTCATCCATTTCGAACCTTTACTGTACGTTTTAGTTGATTTATTAAAGTATTGTTTTTGATTTATTTTTGTTTGTGTGACAACGGAATAGTAATTTAATAACGTATTATTTGATATTTAATATATCTTAATATAAACAAAACAATGGCGGAAGCGTGTAGCTGCGTCGCGCGCGGAGAATTGAGTCCCCCGCTTACGCCGTAGCAGCTTCTCTTTTCCTCCGCATGGCTGCCAATCAGAGGAGCGGGGTGACTCCGGCTTGTTAGCGAGATGGTTTCCTGAGAACAGAGTGGAAAACCGCAGCCGGGGCAGCCATCCCCCTTCACGACAATATGAGAACCACGTAAGTGTTGTTTACAGTTTCACACGTGTTGCTTCATCCCTGCTTCTGAAACAAAGTCACAAACAGAGTCTTTCCCCGGCTAACTAGCTAGCCGGTTAGCATCCACTGCACAGTTACCAATGTCTTCTGTGTGACTTTGACACTGACAGCCTCTCTAGTGAAGACAGTATCTCTTTTATTTCATGCAAATGCACCAGGCTTTTACCAAGAACAACGTAGGCAGAGTTGCGTAAATCACAATAATACTTGTGTAAGACCAGCAGGAGTTTATTTACATGAATATGTAAGTATATGCTAGCAGGGCTCTGTTAGCAGCCGTTAGCTTTGTCAACAACTAGCAAAACAATGCTCCTAAAGTACTGATGCTGATGCTAGTGCTCCACATTTATTATAACTATGTTCTAATATTGAAAACTGAATCTAAAACTTACAGTTCAAACCCAGCTGATGTGTCCTGACCTGTAGGAATCAGCCAAAGGCCACCAGAGGTCATTGAGATGTATAACTTATCATAGGTAATCATCACAGAGTTAATCTTAATGCTCAGATGATTTTATCAATTTCTCAAAGTGTAAATCCTTCATTGTGAACATAGATCTTGATCGCATGGCTCGCATGAGTGTTAAACTCATCTAATATTGTGTAAAAACATCTGTTTCAATTCATTATTGACCGAAGAAAGAGGATCAGTATACACAATCAGTATTCTTAATTCACAAGGCACTTAAAACAAATAATTATTGACGAAATGAAGGAAAATATAATGCAAAGACACTAGTGCAGTGCTTATTAATGATGCAATAATTCAAAAATAAAATAAAAAGCTTAAAGGAAAAGGTTCTACAATGTGATTTACAGATTCACAATTAAGGTGTTGTTACAGCATTCATATCTGTTTCTTCTCTGGATCAGGTCACCTTAATATACATTCAAATGTATCTGTAGTTTGCAGGTTTAAAGCCCAAACTAATCATTATTGTTATTGCATTTTCATTACACCTTCTTTAGTAAATGATGTTTAGTTTTTAGTTCAAAATGCACCATAAAGGTCAATAAAGTACATCGCTACTTTCCCCTGGATTTGCAAAAACGTTCAAGAGGGGTGGATCCTAACGTCTTGGAGGTTGTTTTTGTAAGTAGTTGATGCAAGAACCACTTCTCAGAACCCAATGCTAGCTTCATCAGTCCCACAATGCATACATTCATAACCTAAAGGAATAATGGTTCTTCAAAACATTTGTCTTTTCAATTTTCTATCAATTAATCGCCTGGTGTTTCTGCATTAATCACAATTTATGCAGGTAGCATTAAGCGACTGCATCCAAGCAATGATATGACAGAGCCCTCATATGCGTCATCAGGTTGTAGTAGGGCTGCTCGATTATGGCAAAAATCATTATCTCGATTATTTGGGTCAATAATTGATATCACGATTATTAAAAACAATTATCCTTTACTTTGAAAACATCCATTTATTGAAAAAAAAAATGTGAACAGTATGTTTTTAACAGTTGATTACCCTGAACTGTAAGTATAATTCAACTGAAAAACCAATAAGAAAAAAGATTAAAATAAATAAATAAATAATCGTTTTATTTCGATTATGTTGTTTTCATAATCGTTGCAAGCCAAAATCGTAATTGCGATTAAAATACGATTAATTGAGCAGCCCTAGGTTGTAGTAGTTGTAGTAGTTTGTTATTGTGTATATTGCTGACACTTCCCTTCTCTTCTACTCAGCGGTTGCTCCAGAAGTCCCATCTGCACACAGTGTTTGAGAGCTGCAGTCCTGCTGCCAGGACTCTGCTGGGCCGCACACTGAACAGGAAGTTCCTCTGGGTGAACGCTGTGGCCGTCAGACACAACAGCTCACAGGTGAGACGAGACATGGTGAAGTATCTGTCAATCAGAAACAGCTGCACATCACTAACATCAAACTCATCCTCAGTCGAAAGGAAATAGTATTATATTCGTTTTTTAACCACAGAGTTAATAACACATTCATATATATAGAGATGGCTTGTCTGGAGGAATAACCAGAATTTACAATATGGGTCTATTTTATTACCCTGTTGTGTACAGTCAAAATATGAAGTACATTTTGAAATGGACCAAAGGATCGAGTTCAGTTTTTTTGAATTTAGCAATTTCCACCTTCTTTAGCATTTTTTTATTAATTTAGACACATCATTTCTCACACACTGGACCGCTACCTGAGCACTTCATATTTATAATCAGTTTTTGTTCAGCCATTTTCTTTTGTTGCACTGGAGCCTTCTGTGTTTACAGTGATTCTATATTGAAATTATGAAAGTCTATCAATTATAAAAATATGTTTGTGGTCTGACTGAGATTTCAAAATGCAACAAATCCTCAAATTGAACAGCTACTTGAAATCATACCTTGTTTTTAATATCATCACCAGGTCCCGCCCGAGGATGTAACCACGGCGACTTCTGAAGTTCTTCCTGTCCTGCAGTCCTACCCCACACAACCAATCACAGAACAGGTAGCTGAGACGACATCTGAAGTCAAATCTAAGGCCTTTGGCCACCTTCTAACTTTAACTGATTCCATTCTAATTGTTATTTTCAGATCCTGGTTGAAACTGTTTCCACGGCGGCACCATTAGTCAACACATCTCCTCCTCCAGTGTTGGATTCCTCCTCTGAGCTTCTGTCCGCTGACTCTGCCGTTGTTTTATCGCAGTCGTTCACCGAGCAGCTGGCTGATGTCGCGCCGACTGCAGCTGAGGTCCTGCAGGCGGTGGCGGCAGAACCCAGATTAGTGGAGCTGGGATTGGGCTCCTACACCCCGGTGGGGCTGGTCCAGAACCTGCTAGAGTTTGCTCACATGGATGTCGGTTTGCCCTGGTGGGGGGCCATCGTCGTAGGTGAGCAACACTAACAATCAGTCACTCAAGCGATTCAAGCTACGTCTTTCAAGGCTTCAAGGCTTTTATTGTCATGTGTGCATAGCTACAGCGTAGTTATGACAATGACAATCGTAGGTCACAGGCTCCTCCAACAGAGCAACACAATGAGACAGATACAATATTACAGGTAAATAAAATATAATTGAAACAGCGCAGAATAGTCTATATACAGTAATTGGAATATTGATATATATGAGTTGCAAACAGATGAATGTTATGGATGTTGTTTCAGAAGTTCAGGTGTTTAACAGTCTTATGGCCTGTGGGAGGAAAGTGTTAGTCTGGTGGTTTTAGACCTGAGGCTGCTGTAAGTACGTCCACTGTATTTCCTGTGTCCTTTCTTACCATCCTCTTCTTCATGTCATCCCTCCCTCTCCTTTAGGAACGGTGTTTGCTCGTCTGGCCGTGTTCCCGGTCATCGTGAAGGGCCAGAGGGAGGCGGCCAAGCTGAGCAATGTTCTGCCCGAGCTGACCAAACTGAATACCAGGATGAGCGAGGCTAAAAACAGTGGAAACAAATTTGACTGTAAAAAATGTTCTTCTTTTAAGTCACAATAGAGATGTTTATTATTTATTAGTGTGGGCATGTAGAACAAAATCAGGTTTTAGCTTCGTCATGACCTGTTGTTTGCATGTTACAGTTGCCAAGGCCTACTCTGACCTGAACTTGTTCCAGAAGAAGCACGATGTCAACCCTCTCCGCGGATTCCTGGTACCTTTGATTCAGGTCAGTTAATGTCTTTATCCTGGTTATATCCATCAAGTATGTATAATTTGTCAAAGCAGACATAATTTTCACGTCTGTATTTCTATTCAGTTGACTTTTGTGGAAAGAAAATTGCATTTAGACGAAGACTTGCTGTTCACATAACTGTGGCATCTTCATATTTGTAAACATATTGATGATATGGCTTTAACGTCACCTATCATGCTATTTGTGGGCAATAGGTCTCAGATATATAAAATTATATAAAAAACATGTCTATGAAGTGTTTTGCTCAAAATACCAAACAGATCACCCATTCTAGCCATGCCTCATATCCCTCTATTTCACTTCCTGTTTCAAAAGTGCTGATTTGGGGAATAAAGCTTTAAAAAAAAAAAAGACTAAATAAAAAAGGAGGGGGCTGAGCTCATGCGGGACCCGGCAGCTACTGTCTAAACTAAATGCTGCCGTGATGAAACACCATATCATGGATTATTTCTGAAACAGTATGGAGCTCAAAGGCTTTCTCTCTTGCCGGTTATACCACAAGGTGAGTTCCTTTTTATTTCCTGCTTCTTCACACACATGCTCTCCAGTACAGGTTAGCTCTGAGTGTTAGCGATGCTAATGTAAACACCGACCATATTACGTCCAAAAAAGTCGGGCATTGTTTCTGAGAGCAGCGTTTCTGATAGGGCCGTGGGTCCACATTTCCGATATTACGTCATATCGGAGGCAAATCTGTATCCACTCGTTGTAGCCCCGTTTTTAGAGATTTGGGTACGGAGGAAAAGAGAGGGTTTTATTTTCTGACGCTGCGTGAGTTGCCCGACACACAGGGGACACAGCTTTATGTATAAAAGACATCAACAAGTGCATTTTGCATGATAGGTCCCCTTTAACATTTCTCCGTTTAGTATTAATCCATTTAGTTTGCCACATATAACCATATAAGGCATACATCCAGTGAAATGTAATTCAGCATCTTCCTTCAACGTGTGCATTAAAAAGAGTTTACAAAAATTGGAAATAGCAACAATATCTGTGTATGATTGCAGTTCATGTGCTGTCAGGATAAATCCCTCATGTGTTCCTCCAGGCCCCAGTCTTCATTTCCTTCTTCATCGCGCTGAGGAAGATGGCCGAACTGCCGGTGCCCAGCATGCAGAGCGGAGGCCTGCTCTGGTTCCCCGACCTGACGGCAGCAGACCCTTTTTACATCCTCCCTGTAGTCGTCACAGGAACCATGTTCTTCATCCTGGAGGTCAGCGGGCTTTGACTTCCTTGTCGTAAAGAAAGAAAGAGAACTGAAAAGTCATATCAACAGGATTATATTGTTTTATTCACCGCTTTGTCTCTTTTAGTTTGGGGCTGAGTCTGGTGTCGACAACCCCAACCTGAGAACCATGAAGACTGTGTTCAGGATCATGCCTTTTGTCATCCTTCCTTTCACGATCAACTTCCCCACGGTCAGTCAGCTTATTGTTTTGACTTCACCTTTCATCATACGCCGCAGCCGTTTAATACCGATCCTTTTCTCCTCTACCAAACCTCAGGCGGTGTTCACCTACTGGCTGACCTCCAACTGCTTCTCCCTGTGTCAAGTCGTCCTGCTCAGACACCCATTGGTCAGAGAGAAGTTAATGATCCCGGCAAGGATCGAGCACCCAACCTCAGCCGTGCCCCAAAATGAGGGTTTAATCGCAAGCCTCAAGAAGGGTTGGTATCTAAACTCTACACCCAACTGATTGCATTTGATGGATTCATTTTTGTTTTAGTAGAATAAGTCAATTATCAAGTTGTGTCCATGGTGTAACTTTGGTTTGGTTTCCAGGCTGGAATAACGCTCAACTGGCCCAGCAGCTTTCAGAAAGGGAAAGAAGAATCAATAATCATCTGGAGATCGCTTCTAAAGGTCAGTATGTCCAAGGTGTGCAGGTGGAAAAGTACATTTGCATATGATATAATGTGGCTTGAATGATATGATGATATATGATGTGTATGTAAAAGTGCATCGTAATTTACATAAATGAAGAATAAAGTTGCATAACACTGAATAACTGGAATGCCACTATAGCCTGTTGGGTTATTAGCCTCAATAGACTGCTTATTTAAATGCTGTTATTCAATAATGTGCACAACAAAATGAAGTGGTCTTGATGTAGAAACGGCAGATATGCTCCCCCTTGTGGCCATACACTGGTATTACAATAATAAGACAGAAACAAAATAATATAATAAAGAAGTAACTCTGACATTAATGGGATTATGGGCCTCAAAAAGAGCAAATAGTGTGAGAAAATGAATCCATAACTTGAAAGATACTTAAAATGTAAACAAATCTTGATGGATATTCAGTTTTTGCATATAGGTTCAGGCCTGAACACTGATTGCAACTAAGTAGACATTCCAGTTTTCATGATGCTGCAATTAATGTTTTGTTTTTTTGGACTGTAGGACGGACAAAATTAGACATTTGATCGATCAATATTTACTGACATTTTGTTGACCAATTAAGTATTTAAGAAAACAATTGATAGATGCATGCTACAAGGATCTATGAGCATGATTGTGTCTGTGGTGTCAAGGCTTTGTCACTTTCTGTGTGGTCTGAAACTCAATGTTTTTATACGTCTTCTCTTTATGTTTCTCTGCAGGTCCACTGAGGCAGACTTTTAACCACAATCCCCTGCAGCAGCCGACCCCCCGCATAGCCGCAGAATCAGCTAAAGCAAAGCCAGCTGGCAAGGCGGAAAAGCCATGGAAGGACACTATTGAATAGACAGACTGATTATGACTTTTGTAAATATTTATGGATGGATAAGAGGACAGTTTGGGAGGAAAGGGTTGTCATTATGTATTATTCTAATTAAAATGTCAAATCTGCCTCAAAACAACATTTTTGGTGTGTATTGTTGTGATTTCTGAGTACACAATAGTAGAGCTGTCGACCAATCAGTTAATTGATCAGCGCCTATTACCATTGTCTCCTTTCATGAAGTTATCTGACTTGATTGAATGATTACATTTCCAAAAGTGTCAAGTCTGGAAATCAGTCATTTTTGCATATATGTATTTCATGTGTTTAATTAATTTAAACATGTGAAATGCTCAATTTTTCTTGACTAAATATTTTAAATCCGAGAATGTACGATATACTTTATAGTAGCCTTGTAGAGTAGAGTTTGGAAATACAGTAAAGTAGTTATACTTTAGAAGTCTTCAGTAGAGTACTAATTATTTGAAGGTGCCCAAATCACCCAGTGCCCTAAACAAAATAAAAGTACACAAATATAAAAGGTACATTTACAATAAACAAAACAGCAAGAAAAATACATGTTACTATTAAATAATAGTAACAGTAAATTATTTACTATTAAATAATAGTAACATGTATTTGTGTTGTTTTAAAGGCCAATAGAAATGCCATATTATCTTTAAAAATAATGTACACTGAATTCGGGCGGAGCGTGTTGCTGCGCGCCTGGAGAATTGACTCCTCCGTCTTCCCGTAGCAGCTTTGCTTTTCCTCCAGCATGGCTGCCATCAGGAGCGGGGTGACTCCGGTTTGTTTAGCGAGATGTTTTCTGAGACAGAGTGGAAAACCGAGCCGGGGCAGCCATCCCCCTTCAGACATATGGAACCACGTAAGTGTTGTTTTAAGTTTCACACGTGGTACTTCATCCCTGCTTCTGAAACAAAGTCACAAACAGAGACTTTCCCCAAGCTAACTAGCTAGCCGGTTAGCATCCCCTGCACAGCCTTCTGTTTGACTTTGACACTGACAGCCTCTCTAGTATTTAATGCAACTGACCAAACACCAGGTTATGAAACAAAAACAACGTGGGCAGTGTTGGCAAAAGCACTGACATGCGTGCATATGCGTTTATGCAATAACTTTATTTTGTTTTATGTGTTATGTATATTTATGTTGCATTGTTGGAGAAGCCTTTTGATTTCCATTGCAATAACCACACTAGCTGTGCATATGACTATACAGCCTTTGAACTTTAAGGTTTTAGACAGTGCAAGACACCATATAGTGCAATAAGTAAATAAATACCACCCCCTGGGTTTATGTGACACAGTAACAGTAGGTTGTAGTAGTTTCTTAATGTGTATGTGGCTGACACTTCCCTTCTCTTTAACTCAGTGGTTGCTCCAGAAGTCCCATCTGCACACAGTGTTTGAGAGCTGCAGTCCTGCTGCCAGGACTCTGCTGGGCCGCAGACAGAACAGGAAGTTCCTCTGGGTGAACGCTGCGGCCGTCAGACACAACAGCTCACAGGTGAGACGGCACACATGTGAACAGGTTAATCATAACATAGCTGTTGAGCAGAATCAGTTAACTTGATATTGACAGATCCCACCTTAGGATGGAACCACAACGACTTCACTGTTGGACGCTTCTGAAGTCCTTCCTGTGCTGCGAACCTTCCCCGTCTCTCTGCCTGCTGACCCCACCTCCATCATCACACAACCAATCACAGAACAGGTAGCTGTGACTACATCAAAAGTCACATTTAAAGACTTTAGTCAGCTTCTAACTTTATATGATTCCATTTTTGTTTTCAGATCCCTGTTTTGTCGCAGTCGTTCACTGAGCAGGTCGCTGATGTCTCATCAACGGCAGCGGAGGTCCTTCAGGCTGTGGTCACAGAACCCAGTTTAGCGGCGCTGGGTTTGGCCTCACGCACACCAGTGGGGATGGTCCAGAGCCTGTTAGAGTACATTCACATTGACCTTGGAATACCCTGGTGGGGGGCCATTGTCGTAGGTAAGCAACACTAGATTAGACATTCTCTGGAAAAGTAGTAAAGCATATCAGAATTCAAAATCATATCTGTTTTGGGTGATTTACATGTGTATGCAAGTTTTTGCTTGAGAGCGTTCTAGATGTGTGTTTGAGACTGTTTCACATGTGTGTTTATGAGCGTTTCAAATGTGTGTTTGCGGGACTGTATAATGTGTGTATGAAAGCATTTCACATGGGTATATGACAGCGTTTCTCGTGTGTTTACGAAATGTTTCATATGTGTGTGTATAAGAGCATTTCACCTGTATCATGTGCATAATAGCACGTGTCACATGAGTGTATGTAAGCCTTTCACATGTGTGTATGAGAGCGTTTAATATTTCCTTTCTTCCTCTTTATCCCTCCCTCTCCTTTAGGAACGGTGATTGCCCGTGTGGCCGTGTTCCCGGTCATCGTGAAGGGCCAGAGGGAGGCGGCCAAGCTGCACAATGTAATGGCCGTGTTTGGCAGACTGAATAACCAGATGAGCGAGGCGCAAAACAGTGGAAACAAATTAGAATGTAAAATCTCGTTCTTCTTCTACATTTCATTTTTCTTTTGAGCCACGATTTAGAGTTCTGTTAGTGTTCATGCTTTTGAAGACATCCAGCTTCAACAACTTGTCATGAGCGGTCCTTTCTATGTTTCAGTTGCCAAAGCCTACTTTCAGCTGAGCTTGTTCAAGAACAAGCATAATGTGAGTCCTCTCCGCGGATTCATTGTACCTTTGATTCAGGTCAGTTTATCTCTCTATCAGGAAATGTGAGTGAATTTAGTCAATTACTGAACTTAAGTACAATTTCAGGGTACTTCTACGTAACTACTCTCATACTCCACTACATTTTGGATCTCACTACTGTACTCTATACTTTACTACATTTATTTTTAAACATTGAGATCTAATTACATGTTAACATATTTATTAGCCGTTAACAAAGCAATTCAAATAGCACCAGCTTTAATGTCTGTAATCATAATCCAGTAATTGAATAAATATTCTGAAATGGGACATAATGCCTAATGATTACTTTTACTTTTAATAGTTTAATATACTTTAATGCAAATACTTTTGAACTTTGAGTTAACAGTTATTTTACAATTAACTACTTTTCCTCGATTTAAAGCACGTAATTCTATACATTGGCCTTTTGTTGAGGCTAAATTACAGGAAATGCTTCATGTGCCACCTGCTGTTCACATTCAATATTGCATTGCCAACTATGCGGGACTAAGTGGGACCTTCAGATTTTTAAACATTTGGATGAGATATCAATCATTTACTCTGTTAAGTTACAATACATTTGGTTTGTCACGTTAGTCATGGTACAATTCTGGTCAAATGTAATCCAAAATGTACCTGCATCAAAGAGTTAACAGAAAATAGAAAGGGTAATACTATATGTGTATTATAACTCAATACCATCAGGATAAATCCCTCATGTGTTCCTCCAGGCCCCAGTCTTCATCTCCTTCTTCATCGCGCTGAGGAAGATGTCTGAACTGCCGGTGCCCAGCATTCAGAGCGGAGGCCTGCTCTGGTTCCCCGACCTGACGGCAGCAGACCCTTTTTACATCCTCCCTGTAGTCGTCACAGGCACCATGTTCTTCATCCTGGAGGTCAGCGGGCTTTGACTTCCTTGTCTTATAGAAAGAAATGAAAGAAAGAACGTCAAATAATCACCGCATTGTTGCTTTTTCTCTTAGTTTGGTGCCGAGTCTGGTGTTGAAAACCCCCAACTGCGACACTTGAAGACTGTGTTCAGGATCATGCCTTTTGTCGTCCTCCCTTTCACGATCAGCTTCCCCACAGTGAGTCCGTTTGAACCTCAAATCACATCTTACATACTGTAGGTAGCAAATGCATCTAAATGTGACAACCCTCTTCTCCTCTACCAAACCTCAGGCGGTGTTCACCTACTGGCTGACCTCCAACTGCTTCTCCCTGGGTCAAGTCGCCCTGCTCAGACACCCATTGGTCAGAGAGAGGTTAAAGATCCCGGCGATGATCCCACACCCAATCCCAGCCAACAGCGACGGCTTATTGGAAAGCATCAGGAAAAGTAGGAGTCCGAACGTACATCTCATAGATTACGATTTAAGGCCAAGTCAGTTGTCTTACATGTTGGAAATGTCTCGTCTGCAGGCTGGAAAAACGCTCAAATGGCCCGAGAGCTGGCAGAGAAACAAAGAAGAGTTTAAAATCATCTGGACCTCGCTGCCTAAGGTCGGTTCATCAGCTTCACATCCACAGATGTTATTCTTATTGTGGATTTATTTCAGTTGCTAAGAAACTCCTGGATGTAATTTCTCTAAATGAGAATAAAGGATAATAAAAAGTGCTATATGACTTCTCTTTATTTTTCTCTGCAGGGCCACTGAGGCAGACTTTTACCCACAATCCCCTGCAGCAACACCCATGGCCGCAGCGTCAGAAAGACGGAAAAGCCTGCTGGCAAGGCAGAGCAGACTGAAAGTGATTTATGTAAATATTTATGAATGGAAGAGAGGACAGCGAAGGAGACAATTGTAATTATGTTATCAATAATTATGTGTATTATAGTAATTAAAATGTCAAGTCATTTTCAAAACAACCACTTTTTTTTTTTTTTTTTTCCTAAAACTTAGCTGCAATGATGAGTCAACCGATCAGTTAGATTGGCCCTAAAATAATGCTGTTTAGAGGTTTTTTGACTTTTACGTCATATTAAGGTGAATTTCCCTGGGTTTGGGAATAAAAAAAGATTTAAGTGAATCCACTTCCCTAGAAACATACTTGGAAATCAAAGACATTGGTCGATTGTTGTTAAGTAATTTTATTATAAATACTTGCTTGCAGCTCAACTGTCACAAGCTCTTACATTTAAACACCATGTTTAAGTCACAAGAAAGTACATTTTAGTAAAAATAGCCCTTCACTAGACATCACAGCTGACCGTATAAAACATTATTAACCTTTCCTCCCACATAAGTGAGCGTGGGAACATAAATCTCTGTTACTGCTTGATTTTCTTTGTGCAAATTATAATAAAAAATAACACCAAGGATGTTCCTACGGTCAGCAATGCAGCAGCACACCATTTATTACAATAATAATTTGCGACCTTCCAGTCAAATTTTAAAAACTACACAAAATACCGGTCCTGACGTGTCAATTAAATCATTCTCTACAAGTTCTGTCGTATAAAGAGGTGTTGATTAAATCAGGAGTGCATTCAAATGTTCCCTCTGAAGTCAGCTGGAGTGAAATGCTGGCCATCAGTCACCCGGGCAACATCAGGATGATTGACAGGTCAGAGAGCTGGGTCCAGCTCAAGCCCAAATGTTTATTTCGTCCATCGAAGCCTTGAGGCGGCTGGCCGCGATGCGTTCAGGTTCTGCATTTGTGCGTTCGCGGGTCTCCGGCAGGCTGTTGATAACCAAACGTCTACTCTTCGTGGTCCATTTCAGTCAGAACAGAGAAGCACACCTTCTGGATCACCACGCCGAATTTAGCTGAAAGAAATGAAGACAAGAGGAAGGTTTAAACGATCTCTTCATGTACCATCACACCAAATCCAGATGTAAGCATTGACGCCATCTTTTAAGTTGACATCATTAATGTTAAAGCACTCTAGTCTGCAGCAGCTATGATATCATGTTAAGGAAATAGAGCGAACCAACTTGAACATGTCTAGCACTCGGTTAAAAGACAGTTAGGCTGGAACATTTCCCAGGGTGCACTGCAGTTTTCAGAAATACACCCTTTCATTTAGCAAGTTAGATACATCACTGTGAGTCTTGTTTGTGGTGAAATTGGCATAAATAATCAGATATTTTCTATAGTTTCAGACAATTTGTTATATTTTCTTTTAAATCATGCCCTCACACCATTTTTGGTAAAGGAAGGTCTATCATTTTTTTCTTTGTGTTAAGATCAATATTCTGTCCTGCAATTCTCCCTGCTTCTCTGATTCTCCTTCCTCAGGTAAATGTTCATTACCCCTCAGCCAAAGAACATCTATTTTTGCACCCTAATCCTTTTTAATTCCCTCCTTGGACATTAGAGCCAATTATCCAACAGGAATCAAACTGGTCAGTGGCCCTGAGGATACTTAAGACCCCTGCTGTTTTAAAGTATGACATGGTGGTTTTAATGTATGAAAGCAATGTGTTAATCCTGCAGTTTTCTTACCGATGAGTCTCCGTAGCGCCAGCGGCCTCTTCGTGGCCGGAGTGTAGATGCAGAGGAAGTAAACGGGAATTCCCGAAAGGGCGATGCCGATGCCGATCAGAGAGTTGATGGTGTCACTGTAGAGCGGCACCACCACCAGGAAGACGGTGAGGAGGCAGAAAACGATGGGGAAGATGAGACTGAGCTGAGGGGCGAAGAGGGAAATAGAGTTGAGGGTTACAACATATAATTCGAAATTAGTAGGATAAACATTACTTCTATAGCATCTCCCACAACCAGTTACAAGGTGCTTTACAAGTGCAGGTAAAATACAATGCCATACATTTTTAGCCCTTGGATTGTTGTTATAAAAAGACAATTTTTTATTTTCCTTTACAGTTATTGACAGTACCAACAACTTGTGGAAGTAGTGGGCGTACGACTGGAAATATCAGATTTGGATTACACTTTTAGTGTTGTGTGAGTTTTTTAACGGATGTTTAGATATAGTTTTGCTGTTGCTAAATTAGGCCACCATTGACTTCAATTAATTGTGACTTTTCACCACTGTTGGATTCTTTGTACATTGTTTTCTTCATGACTTTAAGCTAAGCCAGGGTGAGTAATTGATAAATAAATGTTCCTTTTGTCGGTGAATTACTCCTTTAAACGGGAAAATCAACCAAGTTTACATCTGGTTACACGCACAGAATATGTGGTATAACTGTTACACATCATCATTTGATGTACGTCTTTGCTTCCAGCAACATTGAAGACATGAACTAAAGCTTTATAAACTAGCGCACATTTAGCTTCCACAGGTTTCAGTTGAGGCAACTTCTACTTCTCTGTATTCGAGGCAAACAAACTTCTGTCACTTTTGTCACATTTGAAGATGATAATAATGGGTGTGTTGAGTTGTATTGTGGGTAATGTAGGCTGCAGGTGATATCTCTGGTTCTGTTTCTTACCTTTAGCGGCCTCTTCCTGTCCGGCTGCTTCCAGCGCAGATACAGTTGCCCCAAAATGGACAGCCCAACGAAGAACCAGTAGCTGAAGCTGTAGTAGTTGATCAGCCTGAAGACATCTTCCACACACAAGTATATCAGAGCCATGACGCCCTGGAACAAGAAACAACGTCAGTCAGACTGTGATGGACGCAACAGGGGAATAAAACAGATGTCATGTGATGGACAGGAAATGATCGATGAGGGTTGACTGACGTTGAAGAGCAGCGCGGGGATGGGGGTGTAGCGATGGACGTGGATCATGCACAGGTAGTCGGGCAGGTGGCCCTCTCTGGAGCCCACGAAGAACAGCCTTTAGAGACACAAAGAAAGTGGACGATGATGTCGAGCTACTCTTAAAACCAGAAATGAGAGAAGACTAACACTTGTGATGTCATCAAGTAAAGAGTCTGGAGCTGCTGCATATCCTTATGCTGGATGACGTCACACATATTTTGTTTTATCACACGTTTGCTTGGGGATTTTGGAGAGATTTGTCCAATTTACTGACTTTTTTATACAATAGGAAGTCCCTGCACAAGTCTTGAAAAGGGGCTTAGTTCCCCTTTAAGATTTTGCTCCTTTGCATTGAATAATATCCAGAGCTTGTCAGACTTCGATGCCCTCAGAATATGGAAACATTGGTTGCATAATCATTCCTCCTGTTCAAAGTAATTTATGCTTTTCATACTTTAAGATATACATTTTGATGTGCTTTCAAAGTCCACAGCAATATCATACTAAAAAAGACTTCATATTGAAGGTACTCTCTAGATTTGGCATATCTTCAGCTTAAGTTTACAACCCATTCTGTCGCTGTTGGACACAATGAGTAGGTGCTGATAACACGGAGATGAAATTACAACAAAACAAATTCCCTCACCTGGAGGAAGCGAGGATGGAGGCGTTGAGTCCTCCGAAGCAGGAAAGAGCCACCGCCAAGGGAATGGTCCAGTTCATGACGCCAAACACCTGGTCTGCAAACGTCTAGAAACAAGAGAATGAATGGTGTTCATGCACTTGATGGACTCAGAGTAATCAGAATGAGTCCCTTTATTAGTCCCACAAAGGGGAGATTTACATCAGTACAGCAAGTATACAGAGAGATGAACTTACCACAGCCACAGCATCACTGGCTAAGATTGCGTTCATGGGCAGGACGGCGTAGTAAGCCACGTTTGTCAGGATGTAGATGACGGTGACGATGGGCATGGATATAGCGATGGCCAGTGGAAGATTCCTGTAGTTCACCAAGACAACCAGCAGAGGGAAGCAAAACAAATGAGAAACAGAGGCTTTAGACACCTTGGGGTCAAGAGCAGATCGACCCCGTGGGTGAGGGGAGGACGGGGATTGTGATAAATTGGGGCCGTTTGTCACTTAATCTCCCTGGGAACTCTGGGAGAGGCTTGTGATCCAATCACATGTGTAGTCTTACTTCATTTGATCAGTGTCTGGCTCTGTGAATCACACCAAAGGGCTCACTCACACACACACACACACACACACACTCTCAATGTGATTGTTTCCTATTGTCTGAAACATCAGAGCAGAACTGTGAACCTTTGTGCAGGGAAAGTAAGCGTTTCCTTTGGCTTTACAGGAATAATCTTGTGAAGTTAACTGTAGTAAGTGGTCACAGATTGCAGAAAGGTTGTTTTAAAACTTGTCTTAGCTATGCCTAGGGGAAGTACAGCATTCTGATATAAAGGACAACATCAATATCTGTGAACATGAGTTGAACCGAAACTTGTTACATCAGGTATAAAATCTGGAGCGGCTGCATATCCTTATGCTTGATGACATCACACATTAGATTTCTAGCACATTTGCCTTTGGGTTTTTGAGAGATTTGTCACATTAACTCATATTTAACTGTCTTATACCATAGGAATTCCCGTGATGAGTTTTTCAGAAATGGCGTAATTCCCCTTTTTTTTTACAGATTATTCTCTTAATTGGATAGTTTCCAGAGCTCACCAGACGTAAATGCCATTAGAATATTGCTTCATACTGTAAGAGATACTTTTTTGTATGCACTTTTAAAATCCACAGTTCAATTAGAAGCAATGTCATGCTGAAAAAGACTTAACTTTGCAAGATGCTCCCTGAATTTGGTGTATCTTCAGCTACATTTTGACAATATATTCTGTCTATAAAGCGTGAATCAAGCCTAATTTGATCCAAACTAAAGATTGCTTTTATTTCGTATTTACTATTCTGTCCTCACCTCTCTGGGTTCTTGATCTCCTCTGTGACAAAGTTGAGGGTGTCCCATCCCGAGTATGAGAACAGAGCCGAGTACAGAGCCAGAGCAATGTGTCCTGCATCCTGAGACGAGTCATCGAAAAGCCCCTCGAAGTTCTGTGTGTGACCTGGGAAACACAATCATTTCATTTGAAGCAGAAATAATCACCTGTGTAAGTCTATAGTTATTATGTAGCATTTGGTATTATATTGGTGGGTGCGAGATGAGTTATTGACCTTGTCCGATCCTCGTCAGGCCGGCGATGATGACTGCGATGAGGGCGATGACCTTGGCGTAGGTGAAGAAGTCCTGGACCCTGGTGCCCCACTTTACATAGGCACAGTTCACAAAGGTCAGCAAACCTGAGGTAAGTGAAAGAAACCAAAATACATGCATGAATATGGATAAATAAAAAACACACAGAAACTAATCATTTAATATTCCGAGTGGGTGACATTTGCTCTGTAAACTGAGTGTGTGCCGGCATGTTTCCGTGTGTGATTTAAGGAAACGCTGCTGCTGACTCAAGCATACTGGCCTGTTGTTTTTCAGACGAGGAAACAGCTGAGTGCAGCACATGCAACCTCTTACACACCCAGAAACACACACACACACACACACACACACACACACACACACACACACACACACACACACACACACACACACACAGGTACAGCTGGAAGTCGGTCACTAAATCTTGTATTTTTCTGCTGGAGGCTGGAGATTTTTGAACATTATTAACTCAATGACTGATAGGGAAAACTGCTACTTCTTTCCTTATTGCAACTTCTTTGGAAACATGTTTTCGTGCTTCTTCCTGTGGCTTATCTCTGTCAGGACTCTTATCAGCACGTTATACCTTCAAGTTCAGAAACGTGGCACAAATTGTCCAGCTGAGTGGACACATTGTATCTACAAGTTCACCATGTCAGAGCGCTTCCACTCACTTATCGCTCAAGATCTTAGGATTACACCCCCCCCCCCGCTCTTTGGTGTTGACCACCTTCATCCGCAGTGAGGGGACGAATCATAACACTATCATCTTCACTTTGACAGGTAGAGGATCATAACGAGCCCCTTCCCAGCAGGAGGTCCGGTCAAATACAATAAAGCCCAGAGCGAGAGGGAGACTTTGCCACACAGAAGTAGGGGCGTGGTGTGTTGACTGTGAAAGGTTAGGAGGGTGGGAGGTGTGAGATCGGGTAAGGAAGGTCAAATACGGTCCAGATGTAGAGAGAAGAGAGTATAATGTACATTCAGCGAGTGAATAAGGTGTTTTCTTACTGCTGATATACCAAAAAAGTAGTTTTCGTCAAAGTTGCCATTTATTTCTGTCATGTGGTTTGAAAAGTGGAGAAAGAGGGTCGTTTCGGAAAGCCCATTTCCACAAAAACAAACATTGAAAAAAATATTAAAATGTAGTACTAAGTAAATAACCATTGGGAAAAAGAAAATTACGTATACGAGTCAAAAGTATGTGATATTAAGTAAACATCATGATTAACCATTTAAAAAGTATTCAATCCTGATTATGAAAAAAAGAAGTGTGCTTTATAAGTTATGATTATGAAAGAAATTCAGACTTTAAGAAAAGGATTTCAAATGTTTGACCTTAGTTTGAATTATGAGATAGTAAATCAAGATTTTGACTTAATAATTATAAAGCCTTGCAGAGAGTGAGATAACATGATGGGGGTTTAATTAAAATATTGCGCACATCAACACTTGCTACTAGTTATGTTTGACTTTGACTCTCTAGAAGCTTACATTTATTTGGATTTAAAAAGATATTTTCATGCATAACATTTCACCTTATTTTGAGTTTTTCCTGGCATGAATTGGCTTCCATACAATTTGACCAACTTCTGCTCAATTACATTTTTATGAGACGTTCTGCCTAGAGCTAAGAAAGAAATTCCATTTACAATTAACTTTGACCAAAAGCAACTAATAAAGGATAGAATTATATTTCCAGTTTACAGTATTGTATCTGACAGGAAGCCTCTCTCCTGTGCTGAGCTGGCAGTAGCCGTTAGCCTCTCAGGTCAGAGTCTCCCTGCAGGACTTTACCTCACAGCTATCAGCCTCTCCTCCTGGAACTGCTTATCGGAGCATGGCACAAGAGTGTATCTTCCTGTATTTAAGTGTGTCTTCATGCATGAATGAGTGGGGTGGACGCATGAGTAATATTTATTGCAAACTAGCACAATATGTTTATTTTTTATCTTGATCAGGGCTTGTCTGTAAGCTATAACTCTGGCTTCTTGTGTGGTTGCTTGAGCGTTGGTATTTCGTCGCCTCTTAAATGGAGCTTGGTTGCCGTGGTGAGAAGCGTTGTGAATTTCTTGTTAGTTTGATTGATTTGTCAGCTCTGCTCTTTCACAGGGTCAATGTGTCCAAGTTAGCTCGGCACATCCTTTCACAAAGATGTACTTTAAAGGACAGTCTTGCTGTTCCCATACCAATAAAGAGTTGTGACTCCTCACGTGTTAGACATGGATTTCGTAATCTGAGATTGAGTAAAATGGCTTTTTCCTTTTCTCCTCCTACTTGGTGGATATGTTTTTAGGAGGTGCTCAGTTCCTCTTTCCTTTGTCAGTTAGCCTTTCTGCTGCTGACGTGCTGACGCTTACTTTTCACTTCTCTAGTCTACAAAACTGTGGCATTTTCTTAAAGGTCCCCTATTATACAAATGTTCAACAATATATCACAGGTCTCGGATATATACAGAACATGTCTCTGAAGTGTTAGGCTCCAAATACCAAACGGGTCACCCATTGTAACACCCCATAATCCCCTGTTGATTGGCTAATGGTTGCACAACCCAAAAAAACGTTATGACATCAAGTTGTCAAAATCTGTTCAGCTCATTTTCAGACAGGTTTTTTATATAAATGGATCAGGACAGAAAGAGAGGGGGTCTTTGTTCCTGAAACGTCCAGAATCTCTTTATACAGAAGGGACAACACATGTTGATGTAGAAAATACATGAAAAAGTGGATTTTCCATTATAGGTGACTTTCTTTTCCATTCTCTCACTATCACACACACTCTAAATGTGTACTTACATATGCAACCAGCAGCCAGCATCCTGTTGGCCAGGTACGGAGCGATACAGGTGGGGAAGATGGGCTGCACCATGTAGTTGGAGAACGTGATGGCTATGACGGCCTGGCTGGTGGGCTCTATGATCAGCAGCGACGTCCACAGGCGGATGAAGGCCATGAAACCCCCAAAGGCCTCCAGGATATAGGCGTAGGAGGCCCCGGATTTGGTGATGGTGGTCCCCAGCTCGGCGTAGCACAGGGCGCCGAACACGGAGAAGATCCCCCCGACGGTCCACACCACCAGGGAGAGGCCGTAGGAGGCGCTGTGGATGAGGACGCCCTTGGGTGAGACGAAGATCCCGGAGCCGATCATGTTCCCCACGATCAGGCAGACCCCGTTCAGGAGGGAGATCTCCTTCTTCAGCTTCATGGACTCCCCTTTCTTTGCAGACGGGGGGCTGCCATTGCTCTCCTCTTCCGTTGGGGCGGGGCTGTAGGACGCCATTGTTCGTGTTTTTGGTGGTTTTTAAATATATAAGTTAGAAATGGGAATATTTCAGTCACAATTGGAGAGTTTTTCTCATTGATGTGTGACTGAAGACTGGTCAACGTTCCCCGCGGTTATCTATCGTCATCTCCTTCCATCTGTGGAGGACACACACGTCATATCAGCGATGCTGTCACCATAGAGATTGATTTTCAGGACACACATAAAGCAAATACTTGTGTTGTTTTAATCCTGTCCAAATCAAACAAAAACATATTTACATGCCCAAAGCGCTAATGTGAGAACAAACATGTAAAACAAAATCCTACATTAGTGAGGACACTGGTGGATTTAGGGGCAGTTTGGTGGATTGGAGAGCCATTAGGCCGCACAGCAAATGGCCTTTTAAGGTTGAGTGTATTGACAGAGGAGAGAAGCAAACACACCACATGCCTGAAAACACTGGCTCTTCATTAGTAACCATACAAGCTGAGGAAGAATTACCAACACACACACACAAAACAATTTTGACTCAGAGCTGTCTACACACACACACACACACACACACACACACACACACACACACACACACACACACACACACACATGCAGAGTTAGAGAGTGTCAGCAGAACTGGTCACATGTTTTCCAAAGTTCATCATCCTCAGCATGTATGGGGTTTGATGATGAGACGGTTCATGTCCCTCTGAGATAATAAACCCACAATCACTAAGTTAATGGAGTAAGACGGGCTGCTTCAAGGCCAAGATAGCGGTAAGGTTTTTAAAACAAATTGGCAATATGCTGAATCAAAATGTGTTTCATTTAAGAAGACAAGATTGTTTTAGGTGATTTATGGGGGAAGTAATGTCCCAACACACCTGTATTTATTTGAACGTTTTGGATGTAACTGTTTAAAGACTATCTATACATTTTCTTACCTTCTAAAATGTTTAAACCCAAGGTGATATTCCACCTTTAAATCACCCAAAAGTGTATTTCTAGTTAAGATAGTTTGTTGATGAGCAGAGCCAGATAGAGACTGATCAAACAACCAAGAACAAAGACTAAGACTGTAGGAAAATTCAACACAGAAATACCTCAATAGAAAGTGAGGTAGATTAAAAAAGATTTTGTTAGATTTACTGCCAGTTTAACCAAGAACATTTGGATTAAAGACAATGACATGTTGTGAAGGTAAGGGTTACCTTGAGGCAGCAGCAGATCAGCAGCACGTGGGCTCACCAAGCAGTGACTGTGAAGGAGAAGGACAGTAGATTGTGTCGTCCTGCATGTGATCAAACGCGTGCCACAGAGACGAGGCTCTTGCAGTGCAAGGTCCAAAAGCCGCTGATAAGTGTAGTCCTTCAGGAGTTACTCAAGTTTACATCCTGGATACAGAAAATCCTCTCAACTCAAGTGTGGAGGGAAATATTTCAGCCCCTTCTTTCAGGCACTGAAACGCACCGTTTGTTATCTTAAGGATGTCATGGAGGAATCATCTTCTTACAGGATGTCTAACTTGGAACAGTAAATAAAGTTATTTTGATTTGTTTCATCATTTTTTAAATAATAATTATATGATTCTACAATAAGCCAACCTCAAAATTCAAAGTATTGCCATATGCACAAAAGCTACAGCTAGTTTGCAATGGAAATATGATAAGACTTAAAACGTTTTTTTTTAAATCACAAATATAAAAATAATGGGGCAAGAATAAATAAATGATTTACATGTAGAACTAATTGTGCCTTATTGGATTTCAAGGACCACTTATTTCAGTGATAAAGGCATCAAGGCACACGTGCACTGACATGACATGTTCATAAATGATACACAGGCTGGCGTTGTAAACCTGTGCCTTAGTGAGCATGAATTATCAGCAAGAGTGAGATGGTAAAAGCAGCAGTCTTTGGGGAGACTTACCTTCTCCAGAAACGTTTTTATCTCCCAGTGTTTCCTCTTGATCCCAAATGAGTTCTTATTTCTTTCACCTCTTCTCCCCGGGTTTCCCTCTCATGGTTCTTCCTCTCTATTACAGTTGTGTTGCTTTGCGTCTTTGCACAGCTGTTTCCTGACTCCTGACTGTTCCTCTGCGCTCCTCAGCTCGTGAACTTGTGCCTTTTAAGTACTTCTACTATCGAGGAAACGAGTCATCCGAGGGGAGGGAACAAGGGGGGGGGAGTAATGGCCTCGCATTGTGTCTCCTGAGTGAGTTGTTACAGAATGATGGGGTTTTAATTAAATTATCTCGCACATCAAACACGTGTTATCAAGTGTGGAGGAACTGGTCGGTGGATGTTACAGGGAGGGAATCACTGTGAGGCAATGCAGAGCGTTATATAATGGTTATATAATAACAATACAATGTTGTAAACTCATAATTTCTAAAGCAATCAACATTGTTTTTATATGTCTCATAGTAGGCAGTTAACGTGGAAAGTAATACATTTACTCAAGCACTGTACTTAATTTCACATTTGAGGCACTTTTATTCCAGTAATTACGTTTTTATGTTACATTAAGACAAGACATGGCACTGTGTACATTTATTTAGATATTTACAACAGTCTTTAAAGATTCAGATTATTAATACAAAATATTATCATCATAGAAAATATGATGTTATTAAAGATATAAGAAGAAGAAAAAAGAATTCACTTATTTTGTAAGTTGCTAATCTGCACAATGACTTACTTTTGGTACTTAAAGTATATTTTATTGGTTATGATTGTGTTAATTTGAAAAAAAATGTGGATGCAGGTTACACTTTTTAACTTATCAGTATGTATGATAGTTCTATTTGTAGGCCTACTTAAGAAAATCCGAGTGTGAATGACCTCAAATCAAACAAAGAAAATACCATCATTGCACATGGACTGTCAACAGTTCCACTTGTTTGATGAATCGTTCAGACAATAGCTCCCTCTTGTGGATTTATAATATTTTGAAGAACATGGAATCACTGTCTCAGATATGACTTTATAAGATTCAAAATACTTTAGTACTCACAAATTGGGATTGTTTTTTGAAGATTGAAGATTCAACTTATTGTCATTACGTAGTACAGGTACTATTTAACAAAATGGTTTCTCTGCATTTGACCCATCCTAGTGTTAGGAGCAGTTGGCTGCCATTAAGCGCTTTGAGCACCAGGAAAAGCGCTTTATAAATGTAATGTATTATTATTAATATTATTATTATTATTATGCACGGCGCCCGGGGAGCAGTGAACGGTGCCTTGCTCTGGGACACCTCGGTAGCACTTGGTCTTTCCGGGACTTGAACTGGTGACCTTCCAGTTGCCAAGCCAAGTCCCTATGGACTTTGCCACCACCGCCCCTTTCGTTGCAACAGCAATATAAAACAGAGTATTACACATAATAAGAAATACAAAAGAGTAGAAACATAACAATTATACAATATAAACATCTCAAAATAAAAGATAAGACGGAACTAAAAGAGTGAAAATATAAAACACTATTGAAGGGGTAAATTACAGCTAAATCAATATAAAAGTAGGATATTATTTACATTTAGTGTGCAAGAATGGCATATTAAATTAAATATCAATATAACATTTACAGTGTGAAGTTATAAGTCCAGTTAACAAAAGAGAAACTATAAAGCAAATAGTTGTCTGACCTTTAAAAACTCGTAACAAGAGAGTGTAGAAGTTACATAAAGGAATTATGATCTATTCTCGGTTTTTATTGTAGTGGTGTGTACATTCGGGACATTAATGAAAGTTTGAACTATTCTTGAAGTGTAAAATAACAAACAAACAAAAAGTCTCCTGACTCTTTTATAAGCAGTACATTTAATCAATGGTTTATAAGACATTATCTAGCTATAAGAAAAGTGCTTAATGAATTAACTTTGCTGTTGCAGCTCCAACGTTATGGAACAAATTGCCCCTCCAGGTTAGGCTTGCTCCAACTCTGCCTGTTTTTAAATCTCCTTTAAAACCCCACTTCTTTTCCCTTGCAGGTCAGGTGACACTTGTGCTTTTACATTTGGGTTTTTATCTTACTCGTGTTTTGTATTGTTTTTTGTAGGAGAGTTGTTCAGTCTGTGGCTTCTGATCTGGTTTCATTGTCTCGTGTTTTACATTTGTTTCATGTCCTGTCTGTTTTTTATGTATTTATGCTATGTTTTTATACTGTTATTGATGTACAGCACTTTGTTAAAGGCTGTTGTTTTTAAATGTGCTTAAGAAATAAAATGGATTGGATAACTTACCTGTGAAGTGTTACTGTATTAGCATTTATTATATTGTTAATACAGCTAACTCCACTGATAGACAAACATGGGAATATGTATTATAGTGTTGGGAGCCTTAAGATAAGTGCTTTCCATTAGGGTTTTTCAGAAAGTGTATTTAACATAAGATTGTTTTGTTTGTCGTTCTTTATAAATAGGGTGACAAAAACGTTTTAATAAGCATATAATTAAAAACATGAACTGCGTGATTCTGTCACATTTCAGTTGAAAGGCAGCTTTAATGACCAAAACCACGCTAATCAACGGCCAATGTGGGAACAAAGAACTGTTTGTCTTCCAGATGGATGTTGACTCTTCTTTAATTGAAGGTTAAATATGCACATTACATCAACAAACGTTTTTCTGACGATTGATGTTGATTACAGCTTTTTTGATAAGTGATAACGTGTTACGTGTGATCGACCGTCTCCATCACACCTGTTGACTTCTGTCTTCACCTCCATCTCTCTGATCCTTTTCTTAAACTGAAAACTATTCAGACTACTTTTTTGAAAGCATGTGGACAAACTTCTCACACACTCACAAAACAATGACTTCAATTAAGTGTATTTTGTCAACAGGTTCCACTTAATTTTATCAAGTGAGTTTAAATGTTAAGTTAAAAAGATATTAGGATCATATAACTTAATAAACTTGTTTAACAGGAACACAACTAATTTTAAAATACGACTTCTGATCAACAAGATATTAAATCAACTTAAAAGAAAATAACTTTTTGTCCCAAAAAGATGAGGATTCTCCTTTAATTGTAGTTTAAATGTCTGCATATATAGAATCAAGGACTTCTAAAAGCGATGGTTGATGTTGATTAAAGCTGTTTGATAATGTGTTACATGTGACCGACCCTCCCCATCACACCTGTTGACTTCTGTCTTCACCTCCATCTCTCTGCTCCTTTTCTTAAACTGAAAACTATTCAACATTTTTCTTTTTCTTTCTTTCTTTTTTTGATTGAGACACGTCCCTTGTCGCCCACGAAAGCATGTGGACAAACTTCTCACACATGGCTCTTTTCACTCCTTTTGTCCCGCTCTCTGCCCCTGAGCATTCTTCTCCTTGGTTACGGGTTGTCATGGATTCAGGAGCCCCGTGTAGGCTCAAAAACGGGAGGGATTAAAGGCAGCCATTTTGGGGACAGCTGGGCCAGGTTGGTCCCTGTTGCCCCCTGTCCCGCTCCCAGTCACTCTGGGGGGAAGAGGGGTGGCATTGTGTGAGGATTAGAGCTTCCTGTGTGTCAGCTCATTACATGGGGTGGGAGGAGGGGGGGAGTACAGGGGTGAGCAGAAAGAGTGAGGGAGAGAAATGAAAGAGAAAATGAAAGAGGGTGCGTATAAAAGAGCGTATGACACAGAGAGGGGAGGGAGGGAGGGAGGGAGGTGGCGGCCTCTACAGCTGCACCCTCAATCACACTCATACAGGCTCTGATTATCCTTTTCACACACACACACACACACACACACACACACACACACACACACACACACACACACACACACACACACTCACTAGTGGGGAACTGCAACATATTAAAAGACATTGAGGACAAAAAAGGCAGAATTAGGAGACAGCTAGCCCAGACAAAGAACCCCCCCGATTCCAGACACACCGAGAGCTGGAACAAACAAGCGAAAACTGACCAACAGCACACAGAATAAGAGTCATGCAAACAGAATACTTAAACAGATAAATGAATTCACAAAGACGGGCTTAAACTGAACCCAGAACAAAAAGATATACAGAAAACCACAGACGAGCAACAAACCGGTCTCCTCTTCACATCGCCATTGTTTTATTTATCTTTTATACATCACATGGGAGTCATGGGAACATAGTTTGTCATTGCTACAAAAAAGGGGTTTACAAGGAATACTAAACTGGGTGAAACAGGAATGCAGTACAATTTCTGCAGGCGCAGAAAACTCTCAAGTGCTTTGAGAGAGAGGGGAGCAGGGGGAATGGAGGGGGAGAAAGATAAAGGGAGGGGAATTATAACAGACAGGGCTCATCCTAGTTGTCGGTTTGACCCGGGAGGTGGTACCGACAACAAAAAAGCATTTACAATCATCAGTTTGAATAAGCTGCTAGCAACTTTTACAGCAATAAGTACAAGGACTTCCCACAAAATCATCTAACACACCATTATTATTATTATTATCATCATGGTTATCATCATTGCTAATGTGTTTAAGAAGATGTCTCGGAAGCACAGGACACAGTGCAACTCTCAGTGCAACTCAGCACATCAGAAACATGCTTCTAGCAGCATGGCATTAAGAAACAAGTCAGATAAAAAGGTATCAAATGTAACCGCCGCTCATATTTACAGACATTGGCCATTACTAAACTGGCCTATTTTGGTATGGAGTTCATCTTGTAAAATGCTGGATCGTCCCTCTTCTTCAAATCAGCTTATACAGTATGTGCCGAAAAAGGTGTCGAAACGAAAGCGCAAACAAATAATTCTCATTGTGACAATTCTGTGAAGTGTGTAAGATAAGGCCTCACTGTGGTCTTTGAAATACAAAAATAACATAGCTAAAATACTACATTCACAAATGTCTTGCAAAACTACAACTTCATCTATCTGCCTATTACAAAAGGTAAACATGAATTAGAATGTCTACAAAAACAAAGGTCGTCCTATTAAAAAAAAAAATACATTCCTTTGTCAGGACCCTTTTAAAGACTGACTGCAGCCGCTCAGTGATTCTAACTCTACACAGTAGTGTCCATAGGCTCGACCGGAACAACACCGATCGCTTTAGTATCTGTGCTGTCCTCCTTCTCAGGTGATTTAGCCAATCCCTGATTTTCTTCTTGCTCTTCCGGGCTCTTATTGGCTGAATTTGAGCTGCAATCCTCCGCAATGTCAGTGTCATTGGTTTGAGCCTTGACGGGGGTTGATGCTCCAGGATGAGTTTTCATATGACCCTGTTGATGGAAGACATAACATATGAGTTATTTAGCCACAATGGAGGAAATCTTAACCTGACAAAAAAAGCATTACCCCTTAATTCTTTTACAAACTCAAAATCATTATCTTTTGATCTAAGTTAGTCGACCCGTACCTTAAGTCCACTGCGACTGGCGTAGGCCTTCCCGCACTGGGAGCAGCTGTAGGGTTTGTCAGAGCGAGGAAGCTGGGCTGGGACGGAGGGCTCTTGGTCCTCTGAAGGCTTTTCGTGCCCGTCGTTACTCTCCTCCATTGGAGCATCCTTCTCCGACTCTGAGTCCAGCGCAGGCAAAGGCTCTTTTGTTGTCGTGGTCTCACTCTTGCCTTTGCTTTGGGAAGGATCACTCTCTTGAGCCTCCTGTGGGTCATTGCCACAGGCCTCTTCAGCCTCAGGGATAGCTTTGGGGCTGGCAGGTGGGGTGAGTGCAGGTGAGGGATTTGCAGCTGGGGTTTTGGGATTGGAATCAGGACTTGTAGTGGGTTTGTCCGTGGAGCAAGCTTCATCGTTATTAACCATGGATTGCAGCGTATTATTGTTTGCTCCAGGCTTTGAAACGCACAGAGATAAAGGGGTGTCATCTGCCTCTGCGTCTCCATTCATTACAGCTGAATGAGAGCTAGCTAAGGGTGCTTTGAAAGGGCTGGTGCTGACCAGGTCAGCCTGGGTCTCCTCTTCAGAGTGCATGGAGCCGTTGATTGGGCTACCATCAGCTGGGGCGTTGTCTCCCAGACGCAGGGGGTCCTCTGCTCCCACTGAGGGGGGATTACGGGTCACGGGTGGGCTAACACTTGATGCGGAGCTCTCCAATTCTTCCTTCTTCACAGATGTGGCGTCAGCAGCTGTGGATTTCTTAAAAGTCGACCCTGAGGTGAGAGCATCAATTGTTGGCTTGGAGCTTGTTGTCAGGGCCAGAGGAAGGAGTTGTGGGGCTTTAGATGGGGAGCCATTCTCCCGCTCACCGAAAACAGCAGCTGTTTCTCCGTCTTCGGGAGGCATGTCTTCATCAGGTGGTATTTGTCCACCCAGGTGCAAGCGGATATGGTGCTGAAGTACCAAGGCATTGGTGAACTTGCGTGGGCACAATGGGCAGGAGTTCAAGGCACGGGAGTTGGCCGGTCTTGCGCGGTGCGTGGCAAGGTGGGCTCTAAGGCTGCCCTTTGTGGAGAAGGAACGACCGCACTGCTTACAAGGGAAGGGGCGCTCTCCCAGATGTGTGGCCTGATGCAAGCGCAGAGCCCTGGGGCAGCTGAGGACACGCAGGCAAACAGCACACTGATTAGCGGCCTGAGCGGTGGGCAGAGAGTGAGTATTCATCGTAGTTGTAGTGCCAGAACCTAAGACTCCCTGGCTGGTCATAAGTCCAGTAGCACTTGGGCTCAGGCCGAGAGCAGCCAACATTTCCCTGCGATAGGCACTGGAGGTGGTGGAAAGGTCATGGCCGTATGTGTCCCCATGAGCATCAGCAGCTGATAGTGAGGAAGAAGAGGCACCTCGCTGTGGCTGCTTTTCAAGCTTCTGCACCAACCGTTGCAACTTGGAGGTGTCTGAGGTCAGGGTAGAGGTGGAGGTAGAAGATGAAGAGGAGGTTGATGGTTTGGGGAAAGGTGGAAAGGGGAAGGGTAGCTGATGGGGAGAAGTGAGGTGGGCGGCAGATGAGTGGCCTGGGGGTCGTAGAAGTGCAAGGTGGTGAGAGGAGGTGCCGTCAGGGAAGAGAATCTTAGGAAGGTGGGCCAGTTGGGAGTATGGGGAAGCAGTATGGAGGGCAGAGTGAGGAGGTGTGTTTTCATCAAATCGCTGCTGCTTTACTCCTTTGAACTGGCTGCCCATGGCGGAGGAGGAAGACGAGGATGTAGAGGAAGGAGGCAGACCAGTGCCGGACACGCTGGCAGCAGCTGCAGCCGAGGCTCTGTTCAGCTGAAGCAGTGAATGGGCTGTGGACAGCAACGCCATGTCCACTGACGGGGGCAGAGGTAAAGAGGAAGGCGATGGCCGAGAGGACGCACCAGACAGGAACCCCAGGGCCATGTTCTCCGTCATCCCGGGAATGCTTCCTTTCACAGCGTTGAAATGCTCGTCGTCATCGGCACGCCGTTTCCTCCTTCTCTGGATTGGGCTGGGAGCGGGGGGTGTTGGCTCGCACAGTGCCGGGGGCAGCAGAGAAAGAGACAGCTCTGGGTTCTGCTCTCTGTGGCGCAGGAAATGGGCTTTCAGGTTCCCTCTGGTTGTGAAACGGCTCAAGCACACCGGGCACTGGTAGGGCCTTTCGCCTGTGTGAGACCTCAGATGGATCTGGAGTGAGGAGTCGCTGCTCAACACCTTCCCACAAAAACGGCACGCATGGTGAGGGCGTCCTGCTAAGGAGGAAGAGCCAAGGGAGGAGCTGGGCTGGAGATCCTGGGAATGACTGGCGGTAGGAAGGGGAGGGGTGGGGAAACTGAGACCATTGCTATGGCCAAACGAGGAGGTGTTGGATGACTTCTCGTGGAGGTAGCGCGGTGGTAGGCCCAGTGACAAGGACATAGGGTGTAGTGAGGCAACGGAGGGGCTCATGGAGGATGACATAGATGAGGTAGAGGAGGATAGAGCTCTGCTGCCATTGACATGTGTAGCACCTGCTTTGGAGACGGGTGGCTGTGGGAAGAGGGAAGATGGAAGGCCAGTCAAAAGCGATGAGGTTGTGGTTACTGGCGTGGCAGTGGAGGGGTGCGTTGGGGATAAAGATGCAGGTCCTAGGGACTTATGGTTGCTGTCTGCACCACCAACCTGTTGGTTATTATCATGGCCAAAGACAGCCCCTCCCAGCCTCAGAACGTGCCTACAGATCTCCTCTGTTATCTGCATCTGGTGGATTTGCCGCTGCTGTAAAACCCTCAGCTCTTCCAGGAGTATCGCCAAGGTGGGTGACACCTGGATCTGTCCCTGCTGCCCGGGAGAGGTGGATGCCTGATGATGGTGATGATGACCTGGACTGGAGCTGTCGCGGCGAGGCAGCACATACTGAGAAGAAGAGGATGAGGAAGAGGAGGAAGAGGTAGTGGTGGTGGCCGAGCTGCCCATTGTTGGGGAGGCCATGGTGGAGTGAGGGTTTCCTTGGTGAAGAAGGCTGTGGGAACCTGAGGTTTGACCCAGGGGAGGAGGTGAGTGAGTCTGGGATGATAGCGAGGGGTGCGGGAAGTCTGGGGAGAGGGAAGAGTGGGTGTTGGGGAGGGAGGTGGTGAAGGGGGCGATGTGGCTGGGCCAGTGGGGAGGAGGCGAGCTCTCGCTGGGCAACGAGGGCGCGTGGAGCCCACCAGGGGATGGGCGAGGGGCCAAAGGCGGCTGGCAGTCCTGGTGAGAGGTGGGGGATGAGGAGGAGGACCCTGATGAGGTACCTTCTGAGCCAAGAGATGTTGATGGTGACTTCATGCCCAGGTGATCATCTGAGGATTGACAGAAAAATATATATTTTAAACTTTTAATTCCATTTTGTTTGTTTCTTTAAAGGCATTAGTGCGTCTCCAATATCAGACCAAATATTAAGGTATGTCAATTAATTAAATCGTCCTGGTCCAGTTACAGTCTGTTTATTTAATTGATTCTACATAATGTTTACAAGTTTAGTTTTCAAATGTGTGTGCATACCAAAAGATCAGGTTACGACTTCAAAAGAAATGCCTGCTAGGAAATGGCCTTGAACAAGCAAATAAACAAGTGGAAGAAACTCTGAAGTCTATGAGTCTTTGTAATGTCTTGTCTCAATCTGTGCTCTCCGGAGCAAAACTCCTCAAACATCTTGCACACACAAAAAAGCTTACAGACCACCTTGCTGCTATGGCAACACATTTTACAGGACAATGGGCATCACCAAGACAACCCATAACCCCTCTTAACCCACCCCCTCCCTACAGCAGTTACGTCTTTCATCTCCCTATTCACCCTTCCCCCCTTACGTCACAGTCGAGGTCAAGGGTCAGGCCAAGCTAAGGGTTCTGGGCACTGTCCAGACACTCTGATTGGTCAACTAATCTGACCTGTGCTGCTCGGGGGTCAAATTCTTTCAGAATCTTGAGCACAGAGTGAGAAAGAGTAAAAGAAAAAGAAGGGGGAGGGTAACAACAATGGAGAGACAAACTAACTATTCCCTCCTGGAGTGATATAGTGATGGAATGAAAGACTGTACCTAAGTGAAATTCCTTCTCTGTGACTTCTAAACAAACCTCAACCTGCGGGACACAAAAATAACTACCAGATAAACTTTCTTTGGAGGAAGTTTACCTGCAGAGAGTCTAAAGTGCATGCAGTGGAAGATATTACCCATTGTAAAACAGAACAAGTGCGAAAGCAATCTCTCTTTCACCCCTGAATCTATTTTTTTCTCATCCATCTGAGCCCCCCCCCCCAACTGTGTAGGAGTATACAGTCAATAGGGTTGGGGGGCGAGAAAGAGGGATAAAGAAAGGGGAGGGAAGTATTGAGAAGGTGGAAAATGTGGGAAGAGGGGTGCATAAGAGAGAAAGGCATGGACGAAGAGAATAGATGGGTGGAAGATTAATCTTTACCAAAAACACTGGCTTCCCTTCCCCCCACCCAAGCACTTTATTGTTAACAAATAAGAGGGTGCTCTATACTAATCAAAGACCTCCAGCAGTCAGCGCTGAGCAGCCTGTTGGTTTCCTAGAGGTCCAACAGCAAATGAAAATGGCCACAGATGTATGTTAGTTAATCCTACTCTATTCATTTCACAGGGACACGTTTATTGTGTGCCTAAGGCCCCCATTTAGTGGGGCCCATTACAGTGAACTGCTGAACAGGAGGGGTTTCTTTAGTTGACAAACTTAGATCTTCAACTTTTTGTTTTTTTCAATCAGGTGCGTTTGTTGGAATGTGTCCATGCATAAATGAACGTGTGAAAATCACGTCGATCAACGACAAAAGCGCCCAGTAGCCCAAACAGCGCACACAATTTATGTGCGTCGA
The DNA here is from genome assembly GCF_000735185.1 of Notothenia coriiceps. NCBI lineage: Eukaryota > Metazoa > Chordata > Actinopteri > Perciformes > Nototheniidae > Notothenia > Notothenia coriiceps. The sequence goes on from NW_011332989.1 coordinate 42,444, forward strand.
AACACAAACTTTTGCTTTGGTTAAGTTTTCCGTTTTGTTGTAGCACTTGAGTTAATTCCGCATGCATTGTTGAGCACCATTTGTTTGCAAGCTTGTTGCACTCTTTCATGAAATTCAAGACAAAAACGCATGCACACTCGTAAAGATGTGTACTCACCGTGAGATAGCAGCCTTGGGCCCCCCGGATCCGAGTTAACTAGATGCTGGGGTCGCTTCTGCTTCCGGCGTGACATGATTCACTGCGACTCAGAGGGAGAGGGGGGCATCAGTTTGTTGAATGGCAGTAGGCACGTTTTTGCGCACTTGGAAGCGCTCCTGAAACCATCCAAGCATTTAAAGTTCAAGAGTTGCGCACATCCCGAAAGCCCCGGAATAAAAAAGGAAATGTAAGCTTACTTAAAAGTGATAAAAGAACGTATGCTTTTTGGAAAAATCAAAAAAAAAAGTAGCAATAGGTATTTGGAAATCCGCAGGTCTGCACCGTGCCATATGAAGCTGCGGTGAGTGCGTGTGTGTGGCTGTTTCCTAAAGTCTCTTCTCCCCCAAAAAACTTGTCCAATTTGCGCCCCTCCTCTCCCACTGCTGCCCCGCTGCATGCACATACAGAGAACACACACACACACGCACACGCACACGCCATACACACTCACAAACACACACAGAACCACTCCTTGTTCTTCAATGATATTTGCATTTCAATGGCGTGTAACACACAGCCTCCCTGCTTCTCTCTTTCTCATTCTCCCCAGCTTTATTTTTCTTTACACACTCACGCAGCAGCTATAAACTTTCAATAAAACATGACAATTAGGTGTCAAAGCCGTTGGATGGCTTGAAAACAAATGTAAATTGGCGTTAGAATGATCTATTTGACTATAAGATAAATGTTTAAATAATGCCAGGAAGAAAATAAATCAGTGTTGGTCTAATTAAGATGCAATAACATGTCTAAAGAAGTAACAGGTGACATTTCCATCAGGAAACATCTGTTTAGGTGTACTGCAGACACTTTAATAATTTCAGCAAGGTGGATAAATAGTAAAATAAA
>NW_011332989.1:43521-43747 GCF_000735185.1 Notothenia coriiceps
AAGCCATAATTTGACTTGCAGGTGGTTTCCAACAGTCAAAAATCCGTTTTCCCATTCGTCTTATTAAGCCGGATGAGGACTGCAAATGCGATATTTCTACCCTTTGATTTCCGTAGGGCCAATTATCAGCAACAGCGCACTGAGTTGTGTGCAAGTGGGGCCACACAGCCATTCCACATGCATGTATTTCGTGTGTTATCACCAAGCGTATAATACCCCCCCTCCC